>NC_088242.1:69888167-70120667 GCF_036934945.1 Oncorhynchus masou masou | reverse complement strand
ACCAACAATAGTCATTAGACTTGACTGGCCACACCATCCTGGCTATAAATAACCAATCACAGGAGATGTGGAGAGACAGACAGCACAATTATGGAGGAACTATCAGAAAGTTAAAGCTAGAGAGAGAGAAAAGGAGAGTGAGTGAGATATAGAGGGAGAGAAATATAGGGAGAGAGGGAGAGAGAGTGGGGGAGAGAGAGAGAGAGGGAGATAGAGAGAGAGATGGGGGTGAGAGGTGGGAGAGAGAGAGGGGGGGAGAGAGAAGCGAGAGAGTGATAACAGTGGCAGCATCCTCTCCTGAATTGAGGATATCATGAACAGCAGCTCTACAAAGATAAGTATGATTAGCATAATAAGGCCTGTGTGTGAGGTAGGCTTGGGCAGCAAACTGTATGTACTGTATACCTGGGTATTTGGAAAAAGCCATAGGATGGTTAATCAATCCTGTCAATACCATTGAAACTATTTATTTAAATCTTTTTAATACATTTGAATATGTGTAGTAAGTAAACACCTGCAGTCAACTTGGTCAATACCATAGGAGATAAAGAAGATCGTATTCCTCACTTCACCTGTGGAATCATTTTTCTATGGCATCATCTTTTCAATACCCCCGTGATCTAGTTACAGTATTCACAACTAAATGCTTGCCAGCTAGATATAACTTTTAAGTTAACTGTCTAAAATGTACTAAATGCTCTGCAGTTGTGCAAGCCTAGTGTCATTTAGTAGCTAGTTAGCTAGTTAGCTATCTAGCTAAGAGGTTAGCTTCTTCCTAAATCAGACTTTGTTTGGTAACAGCAAATAATCCCTACCTGGAACAAGAGCCTTGCTGTGTAATATTTGTTTAGTGTGTGCAGCAAACTGTGAGTAGCATTTTTGAGTTACTTGTATACTTATACAGTTTAGGTCAGAGACTATAAAATGTTTGCAATGCGCTCGTTAGCATTTAGTTAGCATTCTCTGTGGGATTTTACATGTAGTTGTTAGAATTGCTAACCTTCGGATTCCAGATCCTCAGGGGTTTGAATAACAGCGCATCTTGTGTTCAGTGCCGGTATACAGAATATCCCAGAATGGCACAATGTCGCTATGAAGGTATGATCTGGTTACTGCGTAAGTCTAGTGTGAGGCACGTGTGTAAGGCGCGTGTCTGCATTTTTGTGTGTGTGTGTGTGTGTGTGTGTGTACATGCGTGTGTGATGACATGAGAGTCAGAGTAGACATTTAGCGGAAGTGTAATGATGTTTAGTGGTAGAGCAGGATCGGGATATGGACAGTGTGACTGACGCTCATTAAATAAAGGCTACAGAGAGATATTATGAACATCGGCAGCAGAGTGGCAGTATTAGCTGTTGTTGAGCTCTTACCTACATCTCTCTCTATCTCTTTCCACCTGGTCTCTCTGTGTCTGTAGCCGATGCAGTGAGCTTTTTAGATACACTACCCAAAACTCATCTTCAGTCAGGAAGTGTCGGTCCACAGGCAGCGACACCTGCAGACCCACCTATTAGACACACCTGCACACACACACCCCTATTAGCCAGAGCCCCACTCAGGTCTTTTATCCCCCAGGCCAGACAGACAGCCCCGTGTCAATAGTTATCATCGTCAGCACCACAGGTCTACAGTACAGCTGGGGCTGAGACAGGGAGCAGAGGGGGATAGTGAGGACTGGAGCCCTAACTGGGGCTGAGACAGGGAGACAGAGGGGGAGAGTGAGGACTGGAGCCCTAACTGGGGCTGAGACAGGGAGACAGAGGGGGAGAGTGAGGACTGGAGCCCTAACTGGGGCTGAGACAGGGAGACAGAGGGGGATAGTGAGGACTGGAGCCCTAACTGGGGCTGAGACAGGGAGACAGAGAGGGATAGTGAGGACTGGAGCCCAGCTGGGGCTGAGACAGCGAGACAGGGGGAGAGTGAGGACTGGAGCCCTAACTGGGGCTGAGACAGGGAGACAGAGGGGGAGAGTGAGGACTGGAGCCCTAACTGGGGCTGAGACAGGGAGACAGAGGGGGATAGTGAGGACTGGAGCCCTAACTGGGGCTGAGACAGGGAGACAGAGGGGAGGACTGAGCCCTAACTGAGACAGGGAGACTGGAGCCCCTAACTGGGGCTGAGACAGGGAGACAGAGGGGGAGAGTGAGGACTGGAGCCCTAACTGGGGCTGAGACAGGGAGACAGAGGGGGATAGTGAGGACTGGAGCCCTAACTGGGGCTGAGACAGGGAGACAGAGGGGGAGAGTGAGGACTGGAGCCCTAACTGGGGCTGAGACAGGGAGACAGGGAGACAGAGGGGGATAGTGAGGACTGGAGCCCTAACTGGGGCTGAGACAGGGAGACAGAGGGGGATAGTGAGGACTGGAGCCCTAACTGGGGCTGAGACAGGGAGACAGAGGGGGATAGTGAGGACTGGAGCCCTAACTGGGGCTGAGACAGGGAGACAGAGGGGGATAGTGAGGACTGGAGCCCTAACTGGGGCTGAGACAGGGAGACAGAGGGGGAGAGTGAGGACTGGAGCCCTAACTGGGGCTGAGACAGGGAGACAGAGGGGGATAGTGAGGACTGGAGCCCTAACTGGGGCTGAGACAGGGAGACAGAGGGGGAGAGTGAGGGGACTGTGAGCCCTAACTGGGGCTGAGACAGGGAGACAGAGGGGAGGACTGGAGCCCTAGAGTGAGGACTGGAGCCCTAACTGGGGCTGAGACAGGGAGACAGAGGGGGATAGTGAGGACTGGAGCCCTAACTGGGGCTGAGACAGGGAGACAGAGAGGGATAGTGAGGACTGGAGCCCAGCTGGGGCTGAGACAGGGAGACAGAGGGGGAGAGTGAGGACTGGAGCCCTAACTGGGGCTGAGACAGGGAGACAGAGGGGGAGAGTGAGGACTGGAGCCCTAACTGGGGCTGAGACAGGGAGACAGAGGGGGATAGTGAGGACTGGAGCCCTAACTGGGGCTGAGACAGGGAGACAGAGGGGGTGAGAGTGAGGACTGGAGCCCTAACTGGGGCTGAGACAGGGAGACAGGGGGGAGAGGACTGGAGCCCTAACTGGGGCTGAGAGACAGGGGGCTGAGACAGGGGATAGTGAGGACTGGAGCCCTAACTGGGGCTGAGACAGGGAGACAGAGGGGGATAGTGAGGACTGGAGCCCTAACTGGGGCTGAGACAGGGAGACAGAGGGGGATAGTGAGGACTGGAGCCCTAACTGGGGCTGAGACAGGGAGACAGAGGGGGATAGTGAGGACTGGAGCCCTAACTGGGGCTGAGACAGGGAGACAGAGGGGGATAGTGAGGACTGGAGCCCTAACTGGACTGAGACAGGGAGACAGCCTAACTGGGGCTGAGAGGGGGAGAGTGAGGACTGGAGCCCTAACTGGGGCTGAGACAGGGAGACAGAGGGGAGAGTGAGGACTGGAGCCCTAACTGGGGCTGAGACAGGGAGACAGAGGGGGATAGTGAGGACTGGAGCCCTAACTGGGGCTGAGACAGGGAGACAGAGGGGGATAGTGAGGACTGGAGCCCTAACTGGGGCTGAGACAGGGAGACAGAGGGGGATAGTGAGGACTGGAGCCCAGCTGGGGCTGAGACAGCGAGACAGGGGGAGAGTGAGGACTGGAGCCCTAACTGGGGCTGAGACAGGGAGCCAGAGGAGGAGAGTGAGGACTGGAGCCCTAACTGGGGCTGAGACAGGGAGACAGAGGGGGAGAGTGAGGACTGGAGCCCTAACTGGGGCTGAGACAGGGAGACAGAGGGGGAGAGTGAGGACTGGAGCCCTAGCTGGGGCTGAGACAGCGAGACAGGGGGAGAGTGAGGACTGGAGCCCTAACTGGGGCTGAGACAGGGAGCCAGAGGAGGAGAGTGAGGACTGGAGCCCTAACTGGGGCTGAGACAGGGAGACAGAGGGGGATAGTGAGGACTGGAGCCCTAACTGGGGCTGAGACAGGAAGACAGTGGGGTAGAGTGAGGACTGGAGCCCTAACTGGGACTGAGACAGGGAGACAGTGGGGTAGAGTGAGGACTGGAGCCCTAACTGGGGCTGAGACAGGAAGACAGTGGGGTAGAGTGAGGACTGGAGTCCTAACTGGGGCTGAGACAGAGAGACAGAGGGGGATAGTGAGGACTGGAGCCCTAACTGGGGCTGAGACAGGGAGAACGTCATAACTTATCTTAATAACTGACAAGTATGAACGTCAAAATGATTTAGAATCTTTACCATCCTCCACCCTGGAAGGCTGTGTGAGAGGTAAGGGTAGACCTGCCCTGTCAGTGGTGGTTCACAGGTAGAGATATATAGGAGCTGCCTGATGGTTTTGGGGCCCTATGGGGTCATTGCCAAAAATCTTTCCCTTCCCTAAAAGGGGGAGAGCCTCACCACTACCCAGCTCACAGGAAAACCAGGAATAACATGGGAATTCTCTAGGGTCCCATTAACAGCTCAACGGCATACTGAACATCCGAGAGAGAGGGGGGGAAAGAGAGAGAGACCTGCTTTGCTGAAATAATTATAAACAGAGAACAATCTGTATCTGTTCCTTCTCTCTGTGTGTGTCTATCCTATTTCCTCTCTTCTCCCTTCATTTTGAATCTCGGTCTTTCTTACTCTGTTTAGTGAAAGAGGTAGAGAGAAGGAGAGAAGATAGCTAGAGTGCGAGGTGAGGATAGGGAGAGTGAAGCAAGGAAGTGGGCAAGCGAAAGAGAAATCCTCCCTTATACAATGAAGGTGTATTAGAGATGGACTGAGAGAGAGGTGGATCAGTTCTGCCATTGTAATCAGATCACACTGCATGCGGCGCTGTCATCTCATTTCCACCACTCTCCCTCTCTCTGTTCTACTTCCTACTCGCCTAATCGTACTCTGTCCTCGACTCTACCTCCACCTGCTGCCTCCTTCTGTCCATCCAGAACTATCATGTACTATCATTCTACTCATGTATCTTTATTTCTGTATGCTCTGCAGCAAGCAGTAAGATTTCCTGATGAACAGACAAGACTGTCAATGTTACTGAAGATGGTTAGGAGGACACTGGGACAGGGGAGGGGGAAGGGTGCTCCATTGCTGTGATGAGACTGCTATGAAGAAATATTGTTAGTCAGAATCATTCTTCATTACAGAGAGAGTAGGGACTAGGAGGGGGAGGTGGGGGAATTAAGAAGACAAATAAGGGCGACCCACAGTTTAGGATATTATTAGGCCAGCCAGCCAGACAGACAGACAGCCAGCCAGCCAGCCAGCCAGACAGACAGACAGAGCTGCACGTCTGACGGACCAACTGACAGGACTCCTTAACGAGAGAGGGTGTGTGTGTGTGGAAGGATCAGGTGAGCAGAAGACGGAGCAGTGTCATCCAGTCAGCAGTAATTGAGCTCCTGAGGTTAGTGCTCAAACACACACACACACACACACACAGTCTCCTTATCCCTCCCCCCAACCGTAAGTGTGTGTGTGTACCTGTACGAGGAGCTCCAGCTTCCTGTCGTCCAGGAGATGGACCTGACATCGCCTCCCCTCTGTCATCTGAGAAAGAGAAGGAGAGAGAGAGGAAAGGGATTCATATTGCAATCAATTCAGTGGGCAGATCATGTGGCCTTGAACCTACGACCTTGTGTTTGTCAGTCCAACCTCTTATCACTATCCAACCTCCAACCTCCTATCACTATCCAACCTCCAACCTCTTATCATTATCCGACCTCCAACCTCTTATCACTATCCAACCTCTTATCACTAGCGTTGCATCATGGATTCAACAGTAATAATGCACCAACAACCGAAAATGGACAAATCACAACTGAACATGTGAACAAGGTCATGTGGTCTTCAGTCCTCCTCTCAGCAATGGAGCACACACACACACACACACACACACACACACACACACACACACACACACACACACACACACACACACACACACACACACACACACACACACACACACAGACACAGTGTGTGTGTATGTGTTTGTGTGTGTGTGTGTCTTCCTGCTGGACATATCTGACATTCCTCTCCTAAAGGGGGAAGTCCACCAACAGCTTGAGACAATCAGACCATTCGACAGACAGAGCTTTCTTTCTCTTTCCCTCTACGTCCATTGTATTATCATTCGTGTTCCTAATGTGTGGTGTGTGTGTGTGGTGTGTCTGATGTGTGTGTGTGCATGTATGTGTGTGTGTTGAGTACATGTGGACTGTGTTTGCAGTGTAACAGGAAGAGAAGATCCTGAGGAACACAAACACACCAGGCCCCACCCACATCCTCACATCTGGAGGAATGGAGGGGGAAGGGAGTGGAGGAGGAAAGGGGAAAGGAGGGGGGGAGAAACTTGGAAAGAGAAACCCTCCAGAACCCCAAGGGGTGATGCAACCTAATGTGTTTTAAATGTGCGTCCTGTCCTTCCATCTCCAAAACATGAGTCAGCCTACAGGGAGGAGTCCAGTGACCTGGCAGTGTGGTGCCGCAGTAACAACCTCTCCCTCAACGTCAGTAAGACCAAGGAGCTGATGGTGGACCACAGGAAACAGGGGGGCCAACACACACCCATCCATATTGACGGGGTGGCAGTGGAGCAGCTTCAACTTCCTCGGTGTCCAAATCATTAAATACTTAAAGGAGGTTGAAAAAGTTATGCTTTGACCCTCAAATCCTCCAAAGGTTCTACAACTGTACCATTGGGAGCATGTTGACTGGCTGCATCACTGCTTGGTCTCGATCGCATGGCGCTACAGAGGGTTGTGCAGACAGACCAGTACATCACTGGGGACGAGCTCCCTGCCATCCAGGACCTCTATATCAGGCAGTGTGAAAAGAACCATCTACACGGACCATCTACACGGACCATCAACACGGACCATCTACACGGACCATCTACACGGACCATCTGAGTTAACCTTTATTGCCCTTTAATTTCAATCTTTGCATCGTCTCTATGCACACACACACACTGTCACTCCAACACACACTCACACACACTGTCACTCCAACACACACTGTCACTCCAACACACACTCACACACACTGTCACTCCAACACACACTCACACACACTGTCACTCCAACACACACTGTCACTCCAACACACACTGTCACTCCAACACACACTCACACACACTGTCACTCCAACACACACTCACACACACTGTCACTCCAACACACACTCACACACACTGTCACTCCAACAAACACTCACACACACTGTCACTCCAACAGACACTGTCACTCCAACACACACTCACACACACTGTCACTCCAACACACACTCACACACACTGTCACTCCAACACACAATCACACACACTGTCACTCCAACACACACTCACAGGACCCTGCGTACCCACACACACACTGTCACTCCAACACACACTCACACACACTGTCACTCCAACACACACTCACACACACTGTCACTCCAACACACACTCACACACACTGTCACTCCAACACACACTCACACACACTGTCACTCCAACACACACTCACACACACTGCCACTCCAACACACACTCACACACACTGTCACTCCAACACACACTGACAGGGCCCTGCGTACCCACACACACACTGTCACTCCAACACACACTCACAGGGCCCTGCGTACCCACACACACACACTGTCACTCCAACACACACTCACAGGGCCTTGCGTACCCACACACACACTGTCACTCCAACACACACTCACAGGGCCCTGCACACTCACAGGGCCCTGCGTACCCACACACACTGTCACTCCAACACACACTCACAGGGCCCTGCACACTCACAGGGCCCTGCGTAACCACACACACTGTCACTCCAACACACACTCACAGGGCCCTGCGTACCCACACACACTGTCACTCCAACACACACTCACAGGGCCCTGCGTACCCACACACACTGTCACTCCAACACACACACGCCATCCTTTGCTCACTCACACATAATATGTACATACATTTATACTGACTCTACACACCCACTCATATACAAGCTTATGCTACTCTGTTTATCTTATCCTGTTGCCTAGTCCCCTTACCCCTGTACATATCTACCTCTATCACTGCAGCATCCCAGTCCCATTACCCCTATACATATCTACCTCTATAACTTTAGTATCCCTGTCACCTTACACCTATACATATCTACCTCTTATCACTCTACTATCCCTGTCACCTTACCCCTATACATATCTACCTCCATCACTCTAGTATCCCTGTCATATTACCCCTATACATATCTACCTCCATCAGTCTAGTATCCCTGTCACCTTACCCCTATACATATCTACCTCTTATCACTCTAGTATCCCTGTCACCTTACCCCTATACATATCTACCTCCATCACTCCAGTATCCCTGTCATCTTACCCCTATACATATCTACCTCTTATCACTCTAGTATCCCTGTCACCTTAACCCTATACATATCTACCTCCATCACTCTAGTATCCCTGTCACCTTACCCCTATACATATCTACCTCCATCACTCCAGTATCCCTGTCATCTCACCCCTATACATATCTACCTCCATCACTCTAGTATCCCTGTCACCATTTACCCCTATACATATCTACCTCAATCACTCTAGTATCCCTGTCACCTTACCCCTATACATATCTACCTCCATCACACT
Source organism: Oncorhynchus masou masou (assembly GCF_036934945.1). Lineage (NCBI taxonomy): Eukaryota > Metazoa > Chordata > Actinopteri > Salmoniformes > Salmonidae > Oncorhynchus > Oncorhynchus masou. Next base: position 70,112,059 of record NC_088242.1, on the reverse strand, counting down.
AGTATCCCTGTCACCTTCCTCATATACATATCTACCTCCATCACTCCAGTATCCCTGTCTCCCTACACATATCTACCTCCATCACTCCAGTATCCCTGTCTCCCTACACATATCTACCTCTATCACTCCAGTATCCCTGTCTCCCTACACATATCTACCTCCATCACTCCAGTATCCCTGTCTCCCTACACATATCTACCTCCATCACTCCAGTATCCCTGTCTCCCTATACATATCTACCTCCATCACTCCAGTATCCCTGTCTCCCTACACATATCTACCTCCATCACTCCAGTATCCCTGTCTCCCTACACATATCTACCTCCATCACTCCAGTATCCCTGTCTCCCTACACATATCTACCTCCATCACTCCAGTATCCCTGTCTCCCTACACATATCTACCTCCATCACTCCAGTATCCCTGTCTCCCTATACATATCTACCTCCATCACTCCAGTATCCCTGTCTCCCTACACATATCTACCGCCATCACTCCAGTATCCCTGTCTCCCTACACATATCTACCTCCATCACTCCAGTATCCATGTCTCCCTATACATATCTACCTCCATCACTCCAGTATCCCTGTCTCCCTACACATATCTACCTCCATCACTCCAGTATCCCTGTCTCCCTATACATATCTACCTCCATCACTCCAGTATCCCTGTCACCTTACCCCTATACATATCTACCTCCATCACTCCAGTATCCCTGTCATCTTACCCCTATACATATCTACCTCCATCACTCCAGTATCCCTGTCACCTTACCCCTATACATATCTACCTCCATCACTCCAGTATCCCTGTCCCCTTACCCCTATACATATCTACCTCCACCACTCCAGTATCCCTGTCATCTCACCCCTATACACATCTACCTCCATCACTCCAGTATCCCCCTATACATATCTACCTCCATCACTCCAGTATCCCTGTCACCTTACCCCTATACATATCTACCTCCATCACTCCAGTATCCCTGTCATCTTACCCCTATACATATCTACCTCCATCACTCCAGTATCCCTGTCATCTTACCCACTATACATATCTACCTCCATCACTCCAGTATCCCTGTCTCCCTACACATATCTACCTCCATCACTCCAGTATCCATGTCTCCCTATACATATCTACCTCCATCACTCCAGTATCCCTGTCTCCCTATACATATCTACCTCCATCACTCCAGTATCCCTGTCTCCCTATACATATCTACCTCCATCACTCCAGTATCCCTGTCATCTTACCCCTATACATATCTACCTCCATCACTCCAGTATCCCTGTCTCCCTATACATATCTACCTCCATCACTCCAGTATCCCTGTCTCCCTATACATATCTACCTCTATCACTCCAGTATCCCTGTCACCTTACCCCTATACATATCTACCTCCATCACTCCAGTATCCCTGTCACCTTACCCCTATACATATCTACCTCCATCACTCCAGTATCCCTGTCTCCCTATACATATCTACCTCCATCACTCCAGTATCCCTGTCTCCCTACACATATCTACCTCCATCACTCCAGTATCCCTGTCTCCCTATACATATCTACCTCTATCACTCCAGTATCCCTGTCTCCCTACACATATCTACCTCCATCACTCCAGTATCCCTGTCTCCCTACACATATCTACCTCTATCACTCCAGTATCCATGTCTCCCTATACATATCTACCTCCATCACTCCAGTATACCTGTCACCTTACCCCTATACATATCTACCTCCATCACTCCAGTAGCCCTGTCTCCCTATACATATCTACCTCCATCACTCCAGTATCCCTGTCTCCCTATACATATCTACCTCCATCACTCCAGTATCCCTGTCTCCCTACACATATCTACCTCTATCACTCCAGTATCCCTGTCTCCCTATACATATCTACCTCCATCACTCCAGTATCCCTGTCTCCCTACACATATCTACCTCCATCACTCCAGTATCCCTGTCTCCCTACACATATCTATCTCCATCACTCCAGTATCCCTGTCTCCCTACACATATCTACCTCTATCACTCCAGTATCCCTGTCTCCCTACACATATCTACCACGTTCACTCCAGTATCCCTGTCTCCCTATACATATCTACCTCCATCACTCCAGTATCCCTGTCTCCCTACACATATCTACCTCCATCACTCCAGTATCCCTGTCTCCCTACACATATCTACCTCCATCACTCCAGTATCCCTGTCTCCCTACACATATCTACCTCCATCACTCCAGTATCCCTGTCTCCCTACACATATCTACCTCCATCACTCTAGTATCCCTGTCACCTTACCCCTATACATATCTACCTCCATCACTCCAGTATCCCTGTCACCTTACCCCTATACATATCTACCTCCATCACTCCAGTATCCCTGTCACCTTACCCCTATACATATCTACCTCAATCACTCCAGTATCCCTGTACATGTAAATGTGGTATTGCATTTTACTTCTGAAATATTTCCTGTATATAGACACTCACACACACACACACACACACACACACACACACACACACACACACACACACACACACACACACACACACACACACACACACACACACACTAATTTCTATCGCTACCCATCTCTAAACACACACACACACACACACTAATGTCTATCGCTACCCATCTCTAAACACACACACACACACACTAATGTCTATCGCTACCCATCTCTAAACACACACACACACACACACTAATGTCTATCGCTACCCATCTCTAAACACACACACACACACACTAATGTCTATCGCTACCCATCTCTAAACACACACACACACACACACTAATGTCTATCGCTACCCATCTCTAAACACACACACACACACACTAATGTCTATCGCTACCTCCAGCACCTCCTTCAGACACAGTAACACGTTCCAGTAACAGAGCGACAGACTGAGACATAAACATATGACATAACCATGGAAACAGTCCTGGCCAGGGTCAGGGTGGGGTTAACACACACACAGCATTTCACTCTGCATGTGACAAATACAAGTTGAAACACACACTGGGCGGTATCATGGAATTGCCATGTGAAGTCTTTGGTTTTTCGATAGGTAGCAGGCTTATGGATTCTTTTAGCTGTGTGAACCCTATTTCACCCAGAGCGAGAGAGAGACGCACATCAGTACAACACTGTATATAGCCATAATATGCCATTTGAAATGTCTCTATTCCTTTGGAACATTTGTGACTGTAATATTTACTTTATTTGTTTGTTTATGATCTATTTCACTTGCTTGGGCAATGTAAACATATGTTTCCCATGCCAGTAAAGCCCTTTGAATTAAGAGAGCGAGAGAGAGGGCAGAAAGCAGGTGGACAGTCAGCCATCTCATCTTGACAAACACCCTGAGTCACCCCCCTGGCATAGCTCTGCTGGTACACCTCTTAACTTAGGATCACCACAGGTTCCTGTGAATTTGTGTGGGTAGTGGGTAAACCTCACCATGTGGTCAACTATAGCAGCAGGGTGAGAAGATGGATGGGAGAATTGGCAGCGGGCTGAGGACAGAAATAGAGACCGTGACAGAGAGAGAAATATGTCTACATTCCTTTAAACCTTTTGTGAGTGTAATGTTCACTAATTATTCTGTTATTTATTTCCCTTCTGTTTATTGTCTATTCCTTTTGCTATGGCAATGTAAACATATGTTTCCTATGCCAACAACGCCCTTTGAATTGAAATTGAAAATTTAATAGAGAGAGAGGTTTGCTTAGGTAATGTAAACATATGTTAATTTTGATTGTTTATTTCACTATTGTTTATCTATTTCACTTGCTTTGGCAATGTAAACATACATTTGAAGTCGGAAGTTTACATGCACTTATGTTGGGAGTCATTAAAACTTGTTTTTCAACCACTCCACAAATGTCTTGTTAACAAACTATAGTTTTGGCAAGTCGGTTAGGACATCTACTTTGTGCATGACACAAGTCATTTTTCCAAAAATTGTTTACAGACAAGATTATTTCACTTATAATTCACTTTATCATAATTCCATTGGGTCAGAAGTTCACATACACCAAGTTGACTGTGCCTTTAAACAGCTTGGAAAATTCCTGAAAATTATGTCATGACTTTAGAAGCTTCTGATATGCAAATTGACATCATTTGAGTCAATTGTAGCTGTACCTGTGGATGTACAGTGGGGCAAAAAAATATTTAGTCAGCCACCAATTGCGCAAGTTCTCCCACTTAAAAAGACGAGAGAGGCCTGTAATTTTCATCATAGGTACCCTTCAACTATGACAGACAAAATGAGAGAAAAAAATCCAGAAAATCACATTGTAGGATTTTTTATGAATTTATTTGCAAATTATTTGCAAAAAATAAGTATTTGGTCAATAACAAAAGCTTATCTCAATACTTTGCTATATACCCTTTGTTGGCAATGACAGAGGTCAAATGTTTTCTGCAAGTCTTTCACAAGGTTTTCACACACTGTTGCTGGTATTTTGGCCCATTCCACCATGCAGATCTCCTCTAGAGCAGTGATGTTTTGGGGCTGTTGCTGGGCAACACGGACTTTCAACTCCCTCCAAAGATTTTCTATGGGAATGAGATCTGGAGACTGGCTAGGCCACTCCAGGACCTTGAAATGCTTCTTACGAAGCCACTCCTTTGTTGCCCGGGCGGTGTGTTTGGGATCATTGTCATGCTGAAAGTCCCAGCCACATTTCATCTTCAATGCCCTTGCTGATGGATGGAGGTTTTCACTCAAAATCTCACGATACATGACCCCATTCATTCTTTCCTTTACACGGATCAGTCGTCCTGGTCCCTTTGCAGAAGAACAGCCCCAAAGCATGATGTTTCCACCCCCATGCTTCACAGTAGGTATGGTGTTCTTTGGATGCAACTCAGCATTCTTTGTCCTCCAAACACAACGAATTGAGTTTTTACCAAAAAGTTATATTTTGGTTTCATCTGATCATATGACATTCTCCCAATCTTCTCCTGGATCATCCAAATGCTCTCTAGCAAACTTCAGACGGGCCTGGACATGTACTGGCTTAAGCAGGGGGGCATGTCTGGCACTGCAGGATTTGAGTCCCTGGCGGCGTAGTGTGTTACTGATGGTAGGCTTTGTTACTTTGGTCCCAGCTCTCTGCAGGTCATTAACTAGGTCCCCCCATGTGGTTCTGGGATTTTTGCTCACCGTTCTTGTGATCATTTTGACCCCATGGGGTGAGATCTTGCGTGGAGCCCCAGATCGAGGGAGATTGTAAGTGGTCTTGTATGTCTTCCATTTCCTAATAATTGCTCCCACAGTTGATTTCTTCAAACCAAGCTGCTTACCTATTGCAGATTCAGTCTTCCCAGCCTGGTGCAGGTCTACAATTTTGCTTCTGGTGTCCTTTGACAGCTCTTTGGTCTTGGCCAAAGAGTTTGGAGTTAGAGTTAGAGTTTGGAGTGTGACTGTTTGAGGTTGTGGACAGGTGTCTTTTATACTGATAACAAGTTCAAACAGGTACCATTCATACAGGTAACGAGTGGAGGACAGAGGAGCCTCTTAAAGAAGAAGTTACAGGTCTGTGAGAGCCAGAAATATTGCTTGTTTGCAGGTGACCAAATACTTATTTTCCACCATCATTTGCAAATAAATTAATAAAAAATCCTACAATGTGATTTTCTGGATTTTTTTTTTTTTTTGTCTGTCACAGTTGAAGTGTACCTATGATGAAAATTACAGGCCTCTCTCATCTTTTTAAGTGGGAGAACTTGCACAATTGGTGGCTGACTAAATACTTTTTTGCCCCACTGTATTTCAAGGCCTACCTTCAAACTCAGTGCCTCTTTGCTTGATATCATGGGGAAATCAAAGGAAATCAGCTAAGACTTCAGGAAAACAATTTTAGACCTCCACAAGTCTGGTTCATCCTTGGGAGCAATTTCCAAACGCCTGAAGGTACCATGTTCATCTGTACAAACAATAGTACGCAAGTATAAACACCATGGAACCGCGCAGCCGTCATACCGCTCAGGAAGGAGACGCATTCTGTCTCATAGAGATGAACGTACTTTGGTGTGAAAAGTGCAAATCAATCCCAGAACAACAGCAAAGGACCTTGTGAAGATGCTGGAAGAAACAGGTACAAAAGTAACTATATCCACAGTAAAACAAGTCCTATATCGACATAACCTGAAAGGCCGCTCAGCAAGGAAGAAGCCACTGCTCCAAAACCACCATAAAAAGCCAGACTACGGTTTGAAACTGCACACGGGGACAAAGATCAAACTTTTTGGAGAAATGTCCTCTGCTCTGATGAAACAAAAATAGAACTGTTTGGCCATAATGACCATCGTTATGTTTGGAGGAAAAAGGGGGAAGCTTGCAAGCCGAAGAACACCATCCCAACCGTGAAGCACGGGGGTGGCAGCATCATGTTATGGGGGTCAACAAAGTCAAGGACAACAAAGACAAGGTTTTGGAGCTGCCATCACAAAACCCTGACCTCAACCCTATAGAAAAACTGAACAAGTGTGTGCGAGCAAGGAGGCCTACAAACATGACTCAGTTACACCAGCTCTGAGGAGGAATGGGCCAAAATTCACCCAACTTATTGTGGGAAGCTTGTGGAAGGTTACCCGAAACGTTTGGTCTTGGCCATAGTCTTGGCCACGATTTGACCCAAGTTAAACAATTTAAAGGCAATGCTACCAAATACTAACTGAGTGTATGTAAACTTCTGACTCACTGGGAATGTGATGAAAGAAATAAAATCTGAAATAAATCATTATCTTTACTATTATTCTTACATTTCACATTCTTAAAATAAAGTTGTGATCCTAACTGACCTAAGACAGGGAATTCTTACTATGATTAAATGTCAGGAACTGTGAAAAACTGAGGTTAAATGTATTTGGCTAAGGTCTATGTAAACTTCCCACTTCAACTGTATGTTTCCCTTGCCAATAAAGCCCTTTGAATTGAATTGTTTCCCATGCAAATAAAGCCCTTTGCATTGAATTGTCCCCTATGCCAATAAAGCCCTTTGCATTGATCTGTTTCCAGTGCCAATAAAGCCCTTTGAATTGAATTGTTTCCCATGCCAATAAAGCCCGTTGCATTGAACTGTTTCCAGTGCCAATAAAGCCCTTTGAATTGAATTGTTTCCCACGCCAATAAAGCCCCTGGAATTGAATTGTTTCCCATGCCAATAAAGCCCTTTGAATTTAATTGTTTCCCACGCCAATAAAGCCCCTGGAATTGAATTGTTTCCCATGCCAATAAAGCCCTTTGAATTTAATTGTTTCCCATGCCAATAAAGCCCTTTGAATCGAATCGAATTCAGAGAAAAAGAGAGCAATAGTTCAAGATTGTTTCAACACCTACCCCTGTGTGAGCTGAGCTCTGCCCTGAGGCTGCTGCCAGTGTGTGTGTGTGTGTGTGTGTGTGTGTGTGTGTGTGTGTGTGTGTGTGTGTGTGTGCCTTTAGTCCAGCTTCCTTTGATGGGCTTAGTTGTCCCTACCTCTCTGTGGTTTTTAGGTTTAAAGTGGCTGCACCTGCACTCAAACAACCTCCACCTCTTCTACTGCTATTCTTCACTCGCCTAGTAGTAGAACAACCTAATTATTAGTTGGAATTACCTCTATTAGAAATACAGTACCAGTCAAAAGTTTGGACACACCTACTCATTCAAGGTAACTCTGGATCTTCCTTTCCTGTGGCCGTCCTCAAGAACTTTCAAAGTTCTTGATATTTGCCGCATTGACTGACCTTCATGTCTTAAAGTAAAGATGGACTGTCGTTTCTCTTTGCTTATTTGAGCTGTTCTTGCCATAATATGGACTTCGTATTTTACCAAATAGGGCTTTCTTCTGTATACCACTCCTACCTTGTTACAACACAATGGCTCAAACACATTAAGAAGGAAAGAAATTCCACAAATGTACTTTTAACAAAGCACACCTGTTAACTGAAATGCATTCTCGGTGACTACCTAATGAAGCTGGTTGAGAGAATGCCAAGAATGTGCAAAGCTGTATATAGATTTGTTTAACACTTTTTTGGTTACTACACAATTCCATGTGTTACATCATCGTTTTGATGTCTTCATCATTATTCTACAATGTAGAAAATAGTAAAAATAAAGAAAAACCCTTGAATGAGTAGGTGTGTCCAAACGTTCAACTGGTACTGTACCACTCTAATACAGTGTCTCAACCCGTGGTCTGTGGCTTTTGTTATGTGTTGCACTCATTTAGCTTGCTGTGACATGTGCACTATGCAGCACTACAGGCCACTCCTTAGGTCCTGGAGTTTAGTTCTCCCACAGTTTCAGAACGCAGTTGTAAATGAGCTGCCAGTCAGCTATAGTCTGGTCTGTGAATATTCTCCCCAAATGACTCCTCTGCGTTCCCAAGATGTCCTAACACCAGCCAGTCCATGCTGCCTGTGTAAGATCTCCCTGTCTGGACCAGAGGTAGATTACGATAGAAATCACTGGCCAGAAATCCACTGACCCCCTAGACCTGAAATGCAGACACAGATAAGGCTGTAGCACACACACATACACCACACACCGACTGTCTTATCTACATAAAGGCAGCATATTCTCTCTCTGTTATACTAAAGCACACCAGAGAACGAGGAGGCTTTGCTTGAGGCACTAAGGGAGAAGAACACCACAATAACAGGCACAGTTACAAATCACTGGCTCTACTGTTTAGGTAACCCAATCCAAGGAGGACAAGGTCACTAAATCTACACAATATTCAATGATATATATATATATATATATAAAAAAAAAAAAGTAAAAGATCACCAAGAATTGAAGGCTACAACATGTGACAAAGTTTTGACACTTGCTACACTGAATGGGTGTGAATGTTACCAAAAATAGATTTCTAGTACGAAGATGTATGAAAAATGTATGTACTTACTACTTACTGTAAATCGCTCTGGAAAAGAGTGTCGGATAAATGACTAAAATGTCAATGTTAGCTAATTCACAGACTCGACTATCAATCTCACCAGATCACCTTCCATTAAATGCACTGAAACATCATGAGACAGTCACATCAAATCTACTAGGAACACAAGACCAATACTTAAAACCGGATATTTCCATAACACTGAAGTAATTTACTCTCCAGTCTACATAGGCATGGGCTGTTCAGTCATGACAAAAACTATCCACCATCTGTGAATGTAGATGACAGGTTTGAAATCTTACATTGTATCCCTATTAGGATAAAGCACGAGTTGAAGCACAGTTCTTGAAACATTGTATCAGTGTGACCCTAAACTGGAAATCTATTCAATTTGGTACGCAGCCAGGCTATGTCCGTCCACAGGCACAATAACACTGTAATAACACATCACAAAATATTCCCTATTCACATGGTGGAAACAGACACGGTGCTAGTTCAGAGACGGAGGCATGAATGGGAGTTTGAAACCTAAACAAGCTGCAGCCGAGCTCTCTACACAATCAGAATGATTCACTCGCCGACATTTTTGACCCATTGCAATTTCAAGTTTGAATGCATCCTCTGCAGGCTACAGATGACAACTGCCTCTAGTCACATCGGTAGACAGGGTAGAAATTATTGCTGGTTTTCTGATAGTTGGCTAACCATGCTATTTCTATTTTAGCTAGGCTTTTCGATTGTAGCCTACCCAGCGATATATTCAAAACACAAACCCGCATTTCGGGATAAACTACAAATGGACCGTGTTACACATGCAATGCACACGGTCGCATAATGAAAGTGGCCGACGTTTTGACATGGGTCGATAGGCCAACAGCAGAAAGAGGAAGATCGACATTTACCTTTGGAGAATGTCTGGGTCGCTCAAACACAATTCCACACGGACTTTTAAATTTATCGAGCCTGAAATAATCCCAATAAACGATGCAATAAATCCAGTTGGTAAAATCCTTGTTCCCCGGCCTAGAACGCCATCAGCATCCTTGTAATAGTGAGTGACCGGTGCGACTCACACAGGAGAAGCGTTGCAACCCTATCCCCGTTTTCCGTTAATCCGGGTTGACAACGGAGCCAAGACATCCCATCTCCTTCTGAACCAGCTCTCTTCCACACATTGCGACCCTGGCCCGCTTCCAACCAGCAGCGCTGCACCGTTCAATGGTTCATCCTCCCACCGAAACAGACGCTTCTTCACGGCTATTCAGACCACCCGAGCACCCCCCCTCTCCCTTGAGACACCGGCGCCCAGCAGAAACACCAACGCAATGAACATGCAGAGAGGGAGACTGTACCAAAGACGAAAGACAGAGGGGACTGACGGAATCAAATAATCCCAAACTGTGTGCGAGTCAATGAATCCACGCTATTTTCTTTTCCTCTCCTCCTAGCCTGTTCTGTCATCAATGCTGCTAGTACGAAAACATGATAATAACGGGGGCTGGCTGTGGGGGCGGGGAGAGAGTAAAGGGGGAATTTTCTTTCTGCAGCTCTCAGTCATTATACATTGCAGACGACTGTGTGTGTGTGTAGGTGTGTGTGTGTGTGTAGCCTACTAGGAACAGCCGAAGAACGACCTACAAATAGACATCTTGATCTGCGCACCAGGAGCCAAAATTCATCTGGGAAAGGTCTCTCTCTCAATTCAATTCAAAGGGCTTTATTGTCATGGGAAACATGTGTTTACATTGCCAAAGCAAGTGAAAAAACACAAAAAAACAATAACAACAACAATCTACAAAGCAAATTAAACAAAAAGACAAAAACTGTCAGACACACTTATTGTTTGTGTACATTGATTTTATAATATCATAGGTCCCCCCCAACACAGCTTTCCATCCGTTTATACAGCAGGCCCTCATTCCAAATTGAGTCAAAACCTTTTTTGAAATCGACAAAGCATGATAAAACTTTGCTTTTGTTTTTGTTTGTTTGTCTCTCTCTTAATACAATCAGAAATGTTCATAATATCCTCACTACAGGAGAGGATGCTGCTACTGTTTTCACTCTCTCACTACTCTCTTTCTCTCTATCCTCCCCCCACTCTCCCTTCCCCCTCTCTATCCTCCCCCCTCTCTCTCACTACTCTCTCTCTCTTTCTCTCTATCCTCCCCCCTCTCTCCCTTCCTCCCATCCCCTCTCTCTCTCACTACTCTCTTTCTCTCTATCCTCCCCCCTCTCTCCCTTCCTCCCTCTCTCCCATCCCCCTTCTCTCTCACTACTCTCTTTCTCTCTATCCTCCCCCTCTCCCTTCACCTCTCTCTCCCATCCCTCTCTCTCTCACTACTCTCTTTCTCTCTATCCTCCCACTCTCTCCCTTCCTCCCTCTCTCCCATCCCCCTCTCTCTCTCTCACTACTCTCTTTCTCTCTATCCTCCCCCTCTCTCCCTTCCTCCCTCTCTCTCATCCCCCTCTCTTCCTCCCTCTCTATCCTCCCCCTCTCTCCCTTCCTCCCTCTCTCTCCTCCCCCCTCTCTCCCTTCCTTCCTCTCTATCCTCCCTCTCTCTCTCATCCCCTCTCTCTCATCCCCCCTCTCTCTCATCCCCCCTCTCTCTCACACTCTTTTCTTGCTTGTTTCTAAAACAGTTCTCCTAGCTAGCTCTTTTGTTTGGTTTGGCTACAGATGCTGCCTTGTGGTTCAAACTCCAGCCGTTGAACTGCATCTCATTCTGAATGACCTAAATTTGGCCACTGTGTTCACTGTAGGCTACAGTTGGAGAAACCGTCAGAACTACTGCCTTAATCTGCTTTACAGTTATTCAGTCTCCCATAAGGTATAGGTCTCAGAAAATACATTGGAATCAAATGCGCATAGGCTTATTAATATTGACTATTTTGTCCATGTCTGTGTGTCCGCTGATCTGCGGACTTGTCATATGCTGGTGGCTGGTGGCTGGTGGCATGACAGTTGGAGCCATAGTATGTCAAACTTTCTTCTTGCTTACCCCGATGAGTCACTAGCCTGTGGCTATACCATATAGCTGTCCTCATAGAGACACAGGAGCTATCATATAGGATGGTTGATCCTGAGTAACTATAGGTCTGTAATAACATGATCTATGCCATAGGGTCATACTGTCTTAGTTACCCACTGGTTTGAATGATGTCTGTGTCAAAATAACTTTAACATCCAGGTTGGCACCATGATAGTAACATTATGAAGTGCATCCTCACTAGAATGACATTGTCTCATTCAAACCGTCAGTGTCAACATGGTGTGTTAAAATCCCAGATTTCAGTTAGCAGAATATGGGAACTATGGTTCAGTGTTCCACTGTAGAGGTAAAGAGAAATGAAAGAAGTGTATCCTTTTTCTGTTAGGATTCTGTGTTTCTGGGTATTTTTGGCCTGTTCCAGACTTCGGAAACTAGCCTGCCCAACTTCTCCAGTTGAGGAGGGAGGGAGGGAGGGAGGGAATGTTTGAATCTGAGAAACCCATGATGCACTGGACCTGCTGTAATGGATGAAAATGAAGAGAGGAAGACAGAGAACGAGGGATAAAGGGGGAGAAAAATATCAAACAACTGTGTGACAACAAGAAACATGGTGAGAATGACAGTAAAAGTAATGGAGACATGGTGAGTTGTAGGGTAGATGTGGTGTGGTGGTGTTAGTGTGGGAGGAGATGGGGTTAGGGGTCTGGGTTAGAGGTAAGCTATGATGATGGAATGTGATATAAACAGTTCATTAAAGCAAGATGGAGACTCTTTAACCCTGGTTCTGCGTTGCGGTAGGCTACAAACACATATACGCACACGCAGATTCAGAAAACATATGAACATATGATGAATGTGTGTAGGTCAATGTGTGTGTGAGCTTCTCACTGTGCACTGGAAGACAAAAGCACCTCTCCCTTTGTGAATGATGTAGAAAGACTCCATCAGTTCTGGCTCTGGAACCTTTATGGTTCCCTGTGTTTTGTGTGAGACGTCGCAGGGAGGGTCACAGAGCAGCCAGGAATGTGTAGAAAAACTGTGTGAGAGATCTGTTTTGTTTGTGTGTGCCTGACCTGCCTTCTAGCACATTTGCCTGTGTCTCTGCCAGCACATATGTGTGTGTGTCACTGTGGGTAAATGTGTGTATGTGTGCATGCCTGTGTGTGTGTGTGTGTTTGTGGATGTTTTTAACTATAATTGTGGGGACCAGAAGTCCCTACAAGAATAGTAAACTAACAAAAATGTGACCAACTGGGAACATTTTGTTAGTCCCCACAAGTTCAAATGCTATTTCTTGGGGGTTTAGGGTTAAGGTTAAAATTAGGGTTATAATTAGGATTAGGAGCCAAGGTTAGTTTTAGGATTATGAGCTAGGGTTAGCTCCACCCAGGCTGTATCATATCCGGACGTGTTTGGGAGTCTCAAAGGGCGGCGCACAATTGGCCCAGCGTCGTCCGGGTTTGGCTGGGGTAGGCCTTCATTGTAAATAAGAAGTTGTTCATAACTGACTTACCTAGTTGAATAAAGGTTAAATACAATACAAAAAAAAAGCTTTAGTATTAGGGTTAAGGTTAGGTTTTTGGGTTAAGGTTAGGGTTAGCATTAAGGTTTGGGTTAGGGTATTGGTTAGGGTTAGGGGTTAGGGAAAATAAGATTTTGTATGGGACTGAATTGTGTGTCCCCACAATATTATATATACAAGACTGTGTGTGTGTGCTCCACTCACCAGCCAGTTAGTGAATGTGGGAGAGAAATGTGTTTCTAATTAAGTTCTGAAAATCAGAAACACACTCCGGTACTTCAAACACACAGCGATATTTCTGTAGCCAAGTCTGCTTAATACTGATTTTACTACATAGCTTTATTCCCAAAGCTTTCCAAAACTGCACTACTTCTAGCGCTTTAGTTCACAGACTCTTCCTTAACTTCCCTCTCCCCACCCAGTTACAGAATAACTGTTACTAAATCAGAGAGACTGACTACTGCACACTTATGATTCAGCTACTACTCTGTAAAACGCAATGCTTATACTAACAGTACATTCGGAAAGTATTCAGACCCCTTGACTTTGTCCACATTTGGTTGTGTTTCAACCTTATTCAAAAATGGATTCAATTGTTTTTTCCCCTTATCAATCTACACATAATACCCCATAGTGACAAAACAAAAAAATGTTTTAATGAACATTTAAAAAAAATAATACTACATGCTTGGCACACGCAGTATTTGGGGAGTTTCTCCCATTCTTCTCTGCAGAGCTCTGTCAGGTTCGATGGGGAGCATCACTGCACAGCTATTTCAGGTCTCTCCAGAGATTTTCAATCAGATTTAAGTCGGGTTCAAGAACATTCAGAGACTTGTCCCGAAGCCGTTCCTGCGTTGTCTTGGCTGTGTGCATAGGGTCGTTGTCTTATTGGAAGGTGATCCTTCGCCCCAGTCTGAGGTCCAGAGCACACTGGAAGAGGTTTTCATCAAGGATCTCTTGGTACTTTGCTCCATTCACCCTTCCCTCAATCCTGACTAGTCCCTCAGTCCCTGCTGCTGAAAAGCATCCCCACAGCATGATGCTGCCACCACCATGCTTCACCGTAGGAATGGCGCCCGTTTCTTCCAGACGTGATGCTTGGCATTCAAGCCAAAGAGTTCAATCTTGGTTTCATCAGACCAGAGAAACTTGTTTCTCATGGTCTGAGAGTCCTTAAAGTGCCTTTCGGCAAACTCCAAGTGGGCTGTCATGTGCCTTTTACTGAGGAGTTGCTTCCGTCTGGCCACTCTACCATAAAGGTCTGACTCTACCATAAAGGCCTAACTAGGGGCTCGGGGCGGCAGGGTAGCCTAGTGGTTAGAGCGTTAGACTAGTAACCAGAAGGTTGTGAGTTCAAACCCCCAAGCTGACAAGGTACAAATCTGTCATTCTGCCCCTGAACAGGCAGTTAACCCACTGTTCCCAGGCCGTCACTGAAAATAAGAATGTGTTCTTAACTGACTTGCCTGGTTAAATAAAGGAAAAATAAAAAAATAAAAATAATAATTGTGGAGTGATGCAGAGATGGTTGTCTTTCTGGAAGGTTCTTCCATCTCCACAGAGGAACTCTGGAGCTCTGTCAGAGTGACCATCAGATTCTTAGTCACCTCCCTGACCAAGGCCCTTCTCCCCCGATTGATCAGTTTGGCTGGGCGTCCAGCTCTAGGAAGAGTCTTGGTGGTTTCATACTTATTTAATTTAAGAATGATGGAGGCCACTGTGTTCTTGGCGATCTTCAATGCTGCAGAAAGATTGTGGTACCCTTCCCCGGATCTGTGTCTCAACACAATCCTGTCTCTTAGCTCTAAGGACAATTCCTTTGACCTCATGGCTTGGTTTTTGCTCTGACATGCACTGTCAACTGTTGTGACCGTATATAGACAGGTGTGTGCTTTTCCAAATCATGTCCAATCAATTGATTTTTACCACAGGTGGACTCAAAGTTGTAGAAACATCTCAAGGATGATCAATGGAAACAGGATGCACCTGAGCTCAATTTCGAGTTTCCTATCAAGGAGTCTGACTAATTATGTAAGTAAGGTATTTCTGACTTTTATTTGTAATACATTTGCAAAAATGTCTAAAAACCTGTTTCCGCTTTGTCATTGTGGGGTATTGTGTGTGATGAGGATTTTTATTTATTTAATACATTTTAGAAGAAGGCTGTAATGTAACAAAATGTGGAAAAAGTCATGGGGTCTGAATACTTTCCAAATGCGCTGTATACTGATACTTTACTTCAAATCAAAGTTTGTGACACATTTTCATTCTTGAAGAGGGGTGTAAATTTGAGCTCCGTGCTCAATCTTTCTAGTGTAGATATGTGCTCTAGGTATTAGGAGAAATCTACTGGCCTTAATACCACATAAATGGGACAGATTTGCACCATCTCACTACTTATGCTTAAGAACCTTCTAAACGGTAAGTACCAGCAGGATAAAAACTCAGCAAACAGGAATACAGTATCTAGGTTGTTATAATCACGCTGGTGTGTCACAGCTAGAGATCATGCTTGTTATTGTGTTGGATCTAGAAAGATAAGCATTTTGCCCACGTGCGCTAACATCTTCAGAACTGTGTACACCACCAAAACACTTTGATTTGATTTTACCGACTGAGTATTGTCCTTGAGCTAGTGAACGTGCAGCTCTAGGTTTGAGACCCAGACACCATGGTTTGCCTTGCAGATATCATGCAAAAGTAAGAATAGGAGACGTGCACCTGAGCACGCTGTCAGAGTGGGCTGAGTCACGACGAATATAGACTAATTTGACAACAAATATTTCATGACACATTAACACGCACGCAAACTTGTAGCTGCTGCTACTCTCTGTTTATCATCTTTGCACAGTCACTTTCACTATACATTCATGTACATATTACCTCAATTAGTCCAACTAACCGCTGTCCCCGCTTATTGACTCTGTACCGGTACCACCTGTATATAGCCTCGTTACGGTTATTTTCACTGTCATTTTACTGTTTTTTACATTTTTTATTTCTTTACTTATCTATTGTTTACCTAATAACTATTTTTTACTTAAATTGCACTGTTGGTTATGCCTGGTATGGCAACTGTACCACCCACAACCGCAGAGCTCTCCAGATGGTGGTGTTGTCTGCACAACACATCACCGGGGGCAAACTACCTGCCCTCCAGGACACCTACAGCACCCGATGTCACAGGAAGGCCAAAAAGATCATCAAGGACATCAACCACCTAAGCCACGGCCTGTTCACCCAACTATCATCCAGAAGGTGAGGTCAGCACAGGTCCATTAAAGCTGGGACCGAGAGACTGAAAAACATCTTCTATCTTAAGGCCATCAGTCTGTTAAACAGCCATCACTTGCCGGCTTCCACCCGGTTACGCAACCCTGGAACTTAGAGGCTGCTGCCCTATATACATAGACCTGGAATCACTGGTCACTTAAATAATGGAACATTAGTCACTTTAATAATGTTTACATACTCATCTCATATGTATATTATAATGTATTTTAGTCAGTGCCACTCTGACAATGCTCAATCTAATATTTATATATTTATTAATCCATAATTTTACTTTTAGATATTTGTGTAAAGTTGTGAATCGTTTTTAGATACTACTGCACTGTTAGATAGTACTGCACTGTTAGATAGTACTGCACTGTTGGAGCTAGGAACACAAGCATTTAGTTAGATACTACTGCACTGTTAGATAGTACTGCACTGTTGCCGCTAGGAACACAAGCATTTAGTTAGATACTACTGCACTGTTAGATAGTACTGCACTGTTAGATAGTACTGCACTGTTGGAGCTAGGAACACAAGCATTTAGTTAGATACTACTGCACTGTTAGATAGTACTGCACTGTTGGAGCTAGGAACACAAGCATTTAGTTAGATACTACTGCACTGTTAGATAGTACTGCACTGTTGGAGCTAGGAACACAAGCATTTAGTTAGATACTACTGCACTGTTAGATAGTACTGCTGTTTAGTTAGATAGTACTGCACTGTTAGGAGCTAGGAACACAAGCATTTAGTTAGTTAGATAGTACTGCACTGTTGGACTGCACTGTTGGAGCTAGGAACACAAGCATTTAGTTAGATACTACTGCACTGTTAGATAGTACTGCACTGTTGGAGCTAGGAACACAAGCATTTAGTTAGATACTACTGCACTGTTAGATAGTACTGCACTGTTGGAGCTAGGAACACAAACATTTAGTTAGATACTACTGCACTGTTAGATACCACTGCACTGTTAGATAGTACTGCACTGTTGGAGCTAGGAACACAAGCATTTAGTTAGATACTACTGCACTGTTGGAGCTAGGAACACAAGCATTTCGCTACACCCACAATAACATTTGCTAAATGTGTGTATGTGAGCAATACAATTTGATTTGATTTGATTTGAATGCTGTAACAGTGAAGCTGAAATAACTGTGTCATACACACACACACACACACACACACACACACACACACACACACACACACACACACACACACACACACACACACACACACACACACACACACACACACACACACACACACACACATTTGCTTTTCTGCGCCTGCTATGATACTGCATGAGTGTGTGTGTGTGTGTGTCCATGCATATTTGTATGAGTTTGCATGTGTACAGTATGTGTTCATGCATGTGTGCCCATGTTTGTGTGACACACCAAGCAGAGTAGTGAGGTGCTATTGTTATGCCAGGAAGGGTCTGTCACTGTTTTGTGGCCCTGAAGGGACCTGTGTGTGTGTGTGTGTGTGTGTGTGTGTGTGTGTGTGTGTGTGTGTGTGTGTGTGTGTGTGTGTGTGTGTGTGTGTGTGTGTGTGTGTGTGTGTGTGTGTGTGTGTGTGTGTGTGTGTGTGTGCGTATGGGATGTCCACTTCCCACTCCGTCACAGCTGCACTCTACCTCTGCCCTATTTATGGGAAAGATGAGCTGCACCCTTTAGCTCCAGCCGCAAGGGATTAGTCCACTCTGTCACTCTCTGGGAAGAATACCCCATGAAGTCCCTCTATACCAGCTTATCACACACACATTGAGGCCACCATGCATCTGCTCTGTGTTTAGGATGAAATAGATTTCAGAAACCTCAGGTGATCTGGACTAACAACATAGAGAGAGAGAGACAGAAAGAGAGACAGAGAGAGACAGAAAGAGAGTGAAACTGAGACAGAAAGAGCACACTTCACATGGCATAGAGCATCAGTGTGTGTGTCACAAGGGAGATATCTGTTTCCCCTGACCTCCTCTCTTCATCCATTATTTAAGGTGATAGAAATCAGTTTAGACCCTGCTCACTGATACTACCAGCAGTGTGTGTGTGTGTGTGTGTGTGTGTGTGTGTGTGTGTGTGTGTGTGTGTGTGTGTGTGTGAAAGATTGTGACACACCCACACACACCCACTCAAGGGTATAGTGGAGTGCAGAGGGGTTCAACTCTAATGACCTCTCTATCGTGTCCCGTTAACCGAGAGAATACTGGCACTGTTACCATTTAACGGGCAGAATATCAAATAGCCCCGGTGCAGTCATTAAAGGTGCATGTGTGTATGTATGTGTCTGGAACCCTCAGCCACCCACCCGACACTCCCCTTCAGCCACACTTCCACACGTCCCAACTCCTAAACCATGAACCAATGTGTCAATGGTAACACTTGAGGCATTTAGAAGTCTCTTGAACTGCATTTCCCCATTTCGGCAGAAGGGAAAACAGTGAAATACAATTCCACCATGGAGCATGGCAAGGACGAAAGAAAACAAACAATGGTCTTCTAGGAATCCACATAGTCTTCAACTGACGTTGATATAACTTGTCTTCTGTCACCGGAACCAGACTGTGCCCTACCCCTGCTGCAGAGCTGAGGAGTGGGGAGCAGGTGGTGGATCTACCTAGAAAAACACACTGGCATGTTGTAACGGTCTTATACTGACAAGCACACACACACACTTACTCAGCCAGACAGACACGCAGCCATGCATGGATGCACACACACACCTCAACTAGCTCTCACAGTCTCACGTCAGAATTAGACATTCATCCATAGTTCTCAAATTTAGAAGTTTTGTTTGAGGTTAAGTTTAGGCTTTAAAAAAACAACATTAAGTTTACGCCGAAATCTTAAGGTTAGGCATTAACTCTGAATGGTTAAGGTAAGGGTTAAGGTTTGGGATAGGCTTAAAACAAAAATATCAAAACAACTTTCTATCGCTGGATTCGAACTGGCAACCTTTGGAATCAGAGGCAGAAGCTTTCGCCATCCCGTCCACAACGCCCTTGAAAAAAACAAAAATTACTTGAAGGTAACAACGCTCACTGTTGCGCCTAGTAGCCAATTTCCACATCCTCTCCCAACATACTCAGGCATGGATGGATGTGGAATACTGACTTGTATCACAGGTAACCTGGCTGCAGATCTACTCCTCTCCATTACTACACTCTATCTACACTAGTGAAACATGACCCCACTCATCTACTGGGAGAGCCCTTGGCAAGTGTGTGTATGTTTGAGTGTGTGTTTGAGTGTGTGTGTGTGTGTGTGTGTGTGTGTGTGTGTGTGTGTGTGTGTGTGTGTGTGTGTGTGTGTGTGTGTGTGTGTGTGTGTGTGTGTGTGTGTGTGTGTGTGTGTGTGGGTGTGCATTTGTGTGGTGAGTGTGCGTACGTAAATGTATGTGCACGCAAGTTTGTGTGTGCCTGTGAGTCCGTGTGTGTGTGTGTGTTCATTCTTCCAGAGGGAATTCCATCAGTATAAAGATAATGAATTGCCTGAGGGAGAGAGCCAGACACTGCAGGCTGGGATTGGAAAGGAAGAGGGCAATAATAAAATACACATATTCAATCACACATCATACCACATACACTCCCAAGTCAGGTTTGTACTCTGCCTCCTGCTTTCTGCTTCCCTGAAGTGTATTATTTATATTTCATCAAAAGCATCTCCTCTCAGATGTGTATTCTTAAATATTCTATCTGTCGGCAGGGAATAGGAATGGCCTCTGATAAATGCCAGCAGGAATAGATTTGTGCATTGCCCTCCTTCCCCTCCTCTTCCTGTCCATTTCATACTTTGTTCCTCCTCTCTCTCACACTCCTTTCTTTCTCTTCTATCACTCTTTTCAAACCACGACTAGCCTGCTGTTCTTCATCCCATTCCCCCTCTCCGTTCTCATGCCCTTCTCTTTCCAATTGTCCTTTATTTCTTCTGGAATTCCTCTTTTTCCACCCCTCCTCCTCCTATTCCTCCTTCTGCTCATCTTCCTCCCTCCCTCTTACACTCTTAGAAAATAAGCTGTCAGTTTCTGTAGGAGAACCCTATTGGTTCCAGGTAGAACCCTTTTCAGTTCCAGGTAGAACCCTTTTGTGACCCAAAAGAGTTCTGGAACCAAAAATGTTCTACCTGGAACCAAAAAGGGTTCTTTAAAGGGGACAGCCGATAACACCTTTTCTTCTAAGTGTATAGGACTATATCTCTGGAAAAGGTCACCACACATCATGTTAGGCAAGTGTGACGTTAGGTTTGTTCTCTTGACAGATGTATCACACAGTCACTGTACTGTAGCTACTGCTGCCTGACAGGCGAACTACATCTACAACATACCATTTACCAACAATCAAAAGCACAGTTTTGTGTCTGAGAGTAGGAGTGATGATATAATGCAATGACTGATGAGTCATAACAGAGGACATGATGGCCATGGGTAATCAATGGCAGAGGGCTGGGGCTCTATAGAAATCAGGTTGTGTGTGTGTGTGTGTGTGTGTGTGTTTATGGAAGAGAGGGTTTGATAAATCAGATACACATTTGAAATGCATACTGTACACAAGATACAGTAGCTACATGTACTAATATAAAGGCATTATCACTGAGATGTATATTCACTTTATAATCCCCTTTGGATTAGCATCATATAGAGAGGATAGACATTTAAATTCACTTCTGAACCCACTACAGTCTGTACTGCAGGGATAACCCCAAACCATATCATATCTGGATTAAGTAACATGCCCTACAGCTCAGACATGATTAAAAACCAGATTTGGCAACCAAGTACTATTACAGCATACTCGGTAGACTTGGAAACACAGGACAACTATGGTGTAAGGAATATACTTGGCAACCTATGTCTGTTAGGACATACCAACCAGACTTGGCAACCCATGTGTGTTAGTTAATACCAGATAGACTTGGCCGGAAACATAAATATGGCTCTGGACTCATCAATCCAAATCTCCCACCACATATCATGCAGACCTGGCAAGCCCTGTCTATGGTAGAATACCAGGCAGGCTTGACAGCAGAACATGTAGTTGTATAAATAATCACCTCTCCCATGTGTTACACCAGCAGGTTGTTATCATCTCTCCCATGTGTTACACCAGCAGGTTGTTATCATCTCTCCCATGTGTTACACCAGCAGGTTGTTATCATCTCTCCCATGTGTTACACCAGCAGGTTGTTATCATCTCTCCCATGTGTTACACCAGCAGGTTGTTATCATCTCTCCCATGTGTTACACCAGCAGGTTGTTATCATCTCTCCCATGTGTTACACCAGCAGGTTGTTATCATCTCTCCCATGTGTTACACCAGCAGGTTGTTATCATCTCTCCAATGTGTTACACCAGCAGGTTGTTATCATCTCTCCCATGTGTTACACCAGCAGGTTGTTATCATCTCTCCCATGTGTTACACCAGCAGGTTGTTTCGCTTCTTCATTTATATCACCAGAAAAGTAATCACATTATTTTTCAAACGGAAGGTCTGTGTGTATGTGTGTGTGTGTGTGTGTGTGTGTGTGTGTGTGTGTGTGTGTGTGTGTGTGTGTGTGTGTGTGTGTGTGTGTGTAGTGTGTAATTAATCCAGCGGGCCACTGTTTTATTGCTCTAGCGTGGAATATTCTCACATTACCACTGAAATGAGATTCCTGCTCCACTAAGGAGCTTATGACACACAGTAAGTAAATGAAATGGTAGAGAAAGAGAGAGAGAGGATTTGTGTGTCTGTGTAAAGTATGTGGCAAATTGTGAACACTGTATGTGCAAAATGTAAGAGAGATGGATGGAAAGAAGAGAGAGATATTGTACAGTATGTAAGCCCCATTTCCCCATAAACTTGTGCATACTTCTAAAAATGAAATGAAATGAAATGAATTTACATAAAAATGTATCCAGAGTCCTCTGCTGGTACACTGTAGATACAGTGCCTTGCGAAAGTATTCGGCCCCCTTGAACTTTGCGACCTGTTGCGACATTTCAGGCTTTTTAACATAAAGATATAAAACTGTATTTTTTTGTGAAGAATCAACAACAAGTGGGACACAATCATGAAGTGGAACGACATTTATTGGCTATTTTAAACTTTTTTAACAAATCAAAAACTGAAAAATTGGGCGTGCAAAATTATTCAGCACACTTAAGTTAATACTTTGTAGCGCCACCTTTTGCTGCGATTACAGCTGTAAGTCGCTTGGGGTATGTCTCTATCAGTTTTGCACATCGAGAGACTGAAATTTTTTCAGTAGACAAGTGACAAGTTTTCAGTTCTTTCCACACAAAACAGCTCGAGCTCAGTGAGGTTGGATGGAGAGCATTTGTTGACAGCAGTTTTCAGTTCTTTCCACAGATTCTCGATTGGATTCAGGTCTGGACTTTGACTTGGCCATTCTAACACCTGGATATGTTTATTTTTGAACCATTCCATTGTAGATTTTGCTTTATGTTTTGGATCACTGTCTTGTTGGAAGACAAATCTCCGTCCCAGTCTCAGGTCTTTTGCAGACTCCATCATGTTTTCTTCCAGAATGGTCCTGTATTTGGCTCCATCCATCTTCTAATCAATTTTAACCATCTTCCCTGTCCCTGCTGAAGAAAAGCAGGCCCAAACCATGATGCTGCCACCACCATGTTTGACAGTGGGGATGGTGTGGTCAGGGTGATGAGCTGTGTTGCTTTTACGCCAAACATAACGTTTTGCATTGTCGCCAAAAAGTTCAATTTTGGTTTCATCTGACCAGAGCACCTTCTTCCACATGTTTGGTGTGTCTCCCAGGTGGCTCGTGGCAAACTTTAAACAACACTTTTTATGGATATCTTTAAGAAATGGCTTTCTTCTTGCCACTCTTCCATAAAGGCCAGATTTGTGCAATATACGACTGATTGTTGTCCTATGGACAGTCTCCCACCTCAGCTGTAGATCTCTGCAGTTCATCCAGAGTGATCATGGGCCTCTTGGCTGCATCTCTGATCAGTCTTCTCCTTGTATGAGCTGAAAGTTTAGAGGGACGGCCAGGTCTTGGTAGATTTGCTGTGGTCTGATACTCCTTCCATTTCAATATTATCGCTTGCACAGTGCTCCTTGGGGTGTTTAAAGCTTGGGAAATCTTTTTGTATCCAAATCTGGCTTTAAACTTCTTCACAACAGTATCTCGGACCTGCCTGGTGTGTTCCTTGTTCTTCATGATGCTCTCTGCGCTTTTAACGGACCTCTGAGACTATCACAGTGCAGGTGCATTTATACGGAGACTTGATTACACACAGGTGGATTGTATTTATCATCATTAGTCATTTAGGTCAACATTGGATCATTCAGAGATCCTCACTGAACTTCTGGAGAGAGTTTGCTGCACTGAAAGTAAAGGAGCTGAATAATTTTGCACGCCCAATTTTTCAGTTTTTGATTTGTTAAAAAAGTTTGAAATATCCAATAAATGTCCTTCCACTTCATGATTGTGTCCCACTTGTTGTTGATTCTTCACAAAAAAATACAGTTTTATATCTTTATGTTTGAAGTCTGAAATGTGGCAAAAGGTCGCAAAGTTCAAGGGGGCCGAATACTTTCGCAAGGCACTGTATAATAGAGATATGAATGGACTTTCTTTCCTCTGATTAGAACTTCAAGAAGATAAATGTATATCTATGTTTCCCATCATTAACTGGCCACTCAGTTTATCTCAATGCATGCTTACTGCCCATGTGCTGGGTGAAAACAGAGAGTCAGTTAAAACCGTTTACAGTGTGTCCCTCGGGAGCACAGCTTATTTGCATAGTATGTCTGGAAAACATTAACCACTGCCTCATTCCCAGGTTTATCATGTGTGTCTGTGTGTGTCCGCGTGCGTGTGTGTACGTGTGTGTCCGCGTACGTGTGTGTCTGTGTGTGTCCGCGTGCGTGTGTGTACGTGTGTGTCCGCGTGCGTGTGTGTACGTGTGTGTCCGCGTGCGTGTGTGTACGTGTGTGTCTGTGTGTGTCCGCGTGCGTGTGTGTACATGTATGTCCGAATATAAAACATAAACAAGCCTCCAGCTAGTTATTAGAAAAAAGTACAGAAAACCAAACAAATGTATGTACAGATAGGGAATGGAATCTCTTGTCTCTCCTCTCCATTCCTTTCTCCAATACTCCACCTCTTCCTTCTCTCCACTCCTCCACCCGGCAGAAACAACAGAATCTCTCACGGTTTGGTTCTGGGAAAAAGTTTTCTCCCATAAAACACCGGAGTTGGCTGGAAAACAGAGCTGGCAGCCAAAGCGGGATAGAGATCGGAATTCTATTGAACAGAGTCAGAGGCGCGTGTGTACTGTATGTCAGAGGAGAGCTGAGCTGGACGTTTCCCCTGCAGTTGGACAGGGAATGAGGGATGGGGGAGTTGGGATTTGTCTTGGATCAGCAGACTCTAATGTATAGTGCAATGAGTGAGTGTGTCTGTGTGTGTGTGTTTGTGTGAATGCACAAGTGCCTGTAAGTGTGTGTGTAAGTGTTTCAACTATGACAAAATAATTGTTTTCTGACAATCACTAGATAATACAAATCCAAGAATTCCTCTGGCAGAATGATTTGATGAGCAGTTTACAGCTTAGCAACACACGCGCACACACACACACACACGCACACACACACACACACACACACACACACACACACACACACACACACACACACACACACACACACACACACACACACACACACACACACACACACACACACACACACGCGCACACACACACACACAGAATAAGACCTACCCGTATTTATTAAAAGATAGATGCAACACTTAACAAAGAGTTTCAGAATGGGTGGCAAAAAATAAGCTAGTTGGAAATATTTCAAAAACTAAAAGCATTGTATTTGGGACAAACCCTAAACTAAATCTTGTAAAGAATAATGTGGAAATTGAGCAAGCTGAGGTGATTGTGTTGTAGATATGTTTTGTTGTGTTGTAGATATGTTGTGTTGTAGATATGTTTTGTTGAAGATATATTGTGTTGTAGATATGTTTTGTTGTGTTGTAGATATGTTGTGTTGTAGATATGTTGTGTTGTAGATATATTGTGTTGTAGATATGTTTTGTTGTGTTGTAGATATGTTGTGTTGTAGATATGTTGTGTTGTAGATATATTGTGTTGTAGATATGTTGTGTTGTAGATATGTTGTGTTGTAGATATGTTGTGTTGTAGATATGTTGTGTTGTAGATATATTGTGTTGTAGATATGTTTTGTTGTGTTGTAGATATGTTGTGTTGTAGATATGTTGTGTTGTAGATATGTTGTGTTGTAGATATATTGTGTTGTAGATATGTTTTGTTGTGTTGTAGATATGTTGTGTTGTAGATATGTTGTGTTGTAGATATGTTGTGTTGTAGATATGTTGTGTTGTAGATATATTGTGTTGTAGATATGTTTTGTTGTGTTGTAGATATGTTGTGTTGTAGATATGTTGTGTTGTAGATATGTTGTGTTGTAGATATGTTGTGTTGTAGATATGTAGTGGTTGTACTGTTTTTTTATGTGCTGCACCTTAATGTGTTGGACCCAAGGAAGAATAGCTGCTGCCTTGGCTAATTGGGATCCCTAATAAATCCCCCCCTGAAAAAAATACATTGTGTTATGATCAAAAGAGTCTCAAGTCTACACTGTGTGAGTCTCTAAGGATGAAAGTGAGAGCTAGGTAAATAACTATTTAAATGATAACAGGAGTGTTGCAGAGGAAGAAATGGCCACCTGGGTCTGCTATATCGCCATTTCTCTCTTTTCATCCCTACCTCAGGATATCCTGCCCTTCACAATAAGGAGAGGCGGATGATTAGGAGACAGGGACAGAGGAAGAGGAGGAAGTTAAGAAAGAGGGAGGGGTGTTGAGCCGAGGGCTTAGCACAACACAACAGCAGGACCTTGAACCAGCCAATAGCTTTAAAAAGGCCTTCACCAGGGATAAAGTGTGACTGAATGTTGTTGAGTTCACATTATTCCCAGATTGATATAGGAATGCATGAACACATGGGGTGCCTTTTCACAAGGGTGTGTGCATGTCCCTGTACAGTGACTTCAGAAGGTATTCACACCCTTGACTTTTTCCACATTTTGTTGTAGTAAACAGCCTGCATTTAACATGCTTTACATTGAGATTGTGTGTCACTGGCCTACCCACAATACTCCATAATGTCAAATTGGAATTATGTTTTTAAACATTTGTACAAATTAATTAAAAATGAAAGTATTCAACCCCTTTGTTATGGCAAGTCTAAATAAGTGCAGGAGTAAAGATTTGCTTAACAAGTCACATAAGCAGTTGCATGGACTCACTTTGTGTGCAAAACATGTTTAACATGATTTCTGAATGACTTCCTCATGTATGTAGGCCACACATACACTTATCTGTAAGTTCCCCCCAGTCGAGCAGTGCATTTCAAACACAGATTCAACCACAACAACCAGGGAGGTTTTCCAATGCCTCGCAAAGAAGGGCTCCTATTGGTAGATAAAAAAAGATAAATAAACAAAGCAGACAATGAATATCCCTTTGAGCATGAAGTTATTAATTACACTTTGGATGGTGTATCAATACACACACTACAACGATACAGGCGTCCTTCAGTTTCCAGAGAGGAAGGACACCTCTCAGGGATTTCACCATGAGGCCAATGGTGACTTTACAACTGTTACAGAGTTGAATGGCTGTGATAGGAGATAACTGAGGATGGATCAAAAACATTGCCGTTACTCCACAATAGTAAACAAAATGACAGAGGGAAAAGAAGGAAGCCTGTACAGAATAAAAATATTCCAAACCACCCTGTTTGCAACAAGGAATTCAAGTAAAACTGCAAAATAATGTGGCAAAAAAAATGACATCATGTCCTAAATACAAAGCAATATGTTTGGGGCAAATCCAACACAACACATCACTGAGTACCACTCTACATATTTTCAAGCATTGTTGTGGCTGCATCATGTTATGGGTATGCTTGTCATTGGCAAAGACTAGGAAGTTTTTAAGGATAAAAATAGACTGACTAGAGCTAAGTACATGCAAAATCCTAGAGGAAAACCTGGTTCAGTCTGCTTTCCACCAGACACTGGGAGACACTTTCAACTTTCAGTAGGACAATAACTTAAAACATAAGGCCAAATATACAATGGAGTTTCTTACTAAGATGGCATAATTACAGTTTTGACTTAAATAGGCTTTAAAATGTATCACTTGAAAATGGCTGTTTAACAATGATCAACAACCAACTTGACAGACATTTTTAAAGAATAATGTGCAAATATTGTCAAATCCAGATGTGCAAGGCTCTTAGAGTCTTACCCAGAAAGACTCACAGCTGTAATGTGATTCTAACATGTATTGACTCTGGGGTCTACTTATGTACTTATGTAAATGAAATATTTATGTATTTCATTTCCAATAAATTAGCAAACATTTCTAAAAACATGCTTTTACTTTGTCATTATGGGGTATTGTGTGTAGATGGGTGAGAAAAACAAATCTATTTAATCCACTTTGAATTCAGGCTATAACACAACAAAATGTGAAATCAGTCAAGGGGTCGGAATACTCTGTGAAGGCATTAGATTCATTGTTGTGTATTTTATTTTATCCCCGTGTATTACTATTTTATTTGTATAATTATATTTGAACTCGTAAGTAAGCATTTCACAGTAAAGTCTACACTGGCGCATGTGACAAATACAATTTAATTTGTGTGAGTGTGAGCATTTCACACACACATGCGTTAATGTACACACATGTGTTAATGTACACACATGCGTTAATGTACACACATGCCTGAGAAAATGAGAGAATAATAGGGGAGGAAGACACTGAAGGAGTTTTCCCTAGAACAAGAGAGAGGAGAGTAGACCAGGGTCAGAGCTGAGAAGAGGACAGGGACAGAGGCAGGAGGCTGGGGATCTACTCAGGAAATACCTGTGGCTACAGTGAAGAGAGGAGAAGTGGTGGAGAATAGAAGTGCAGGGGAAAGGTACAGTGTGAAAATCATAACCAGACTAGTTATTCTCTCTCTCTCTCTCTCTCTCTCTCTCTCTCTCTCTCTCTCTCTCTCTCTCTCTCTCTCTCTCTCTCTCTCTCTCTCTCTCTCTCTCTCTCTCTCTCTCTATTCAATTTGCTTTATTGGCATGATGTAACAATGTACATATTGCCAAAGCTTATTTTGGATATTTACAATATAAAATAAAAATGAGAATCAAAATTGTCAACTCGACAACAGTAACAACAACAACCAAGTGTCAAAATAACCATACATTCAACAATAACAATAAGCATACAGTAGAGTACATGTGCAGGTTGATTGGTTTTCCAGACACTGTCCCTCAACTTATGGCAGGCAGCAAAGTAGTGCTCTGCCAACCCACAACTCTCTGCGTCCTCCCCCAACAGGACTGGTAGCCTACTCTCATCAGAGAGGTCTTTGAAATACTCTCTAATTGTTTTATAATTTTTTACATTTTGTCAGGAAATGCAGCTCCGTCTCAGGTTCTGCTGTTGTGCAGTGGTTGCAAAGCCTTTCCTCTACAGGGAGCCAGGTTTTCCTGTGTCTACCCTTCTCAATGGCGAGGCTGTATTCACTGAGCCTGTACTTTGTCAAGGTTTTTCTAAGGTTTTGATCAGTAACCATGGTCAAATATTTAGCCACAGTGTACTGCCGATTTAGGGCCAGAAAGCACTGCATTTTGCTTTGTGTTTGTGCTTGTGTTTCCCAATAAGCAATATAGTTTTGTTCTCTCCCTCCCTCCCTCCCTCCCTCCCTCCCTCCCTCCCTCCCTCCCTCCCTCCCTCCCTCTCTCTCTCTCTCTCTCTCTCTCTCTCTCTCTCTCTCTCTCTCTCTCTCTCTCTCTCTCTCTCTCTCTCTCTCTCCCACTCTAGTCTCTCTTTCTCTCTCTCTCTCTCTCTCTCTCTCTCTCTCTCTCTCTCCCTCTCTCCCTCTCTCCCACTCTAGTCTCTCTCTCTCTCTCTCTCTCTCTCAGCAGTCTTGTACCAGATAAAGTACTATGGTTCCTTGTTGGAGAGAACTACTACATTATGAGCCGAAGGGTAGTGTAGTCAGTCTGACATTTCTGGAAGTCTGGATCACTCATTACTACTGACCTTGCCCTCAGAACAGCCATTACAACACTCCACAGCACATCAAACTACTTTATAATCCCAGGGAAGGCTTGTTTTGCTGTCGAGAAAGTTACAAAGGGTAGTCGGGTTGATTATGTCTGTTTTGAGGGGCGTTAGGGTGTTTCCTGAGTAAGAGGTGTATTCAGGGGAAGTGCACGATATGAGGGGAGGTTTAGGGTTTTCCTGTCATTGTGTTGACCCTTCATGAGGGCAAACTTTTCAACTTGACCTCTGTAAGATGGTAAGATGTCCTCCCTAATAACACAGTTCTTTAAAGGGGAGCCAAGGCAGTGAGTCAGAAAGAGGGGAAGTGTGTGAGAGTGTGTGTGCATGTTTCTGTATGATGCTCTGAATACTTGCTTTGTGAATTTGATTATGTGTGTGTCAGTCCCTCTCCTGCTTGTTGCTATGACTGCAGCCCTAGTACCTCTGTGATCCCTCTCTGGGTTCGTCTGGTGGGGCCTGACAGTGTGGACTGCACACAGGGCAGGTGGGATGAGTAAGGAATACTAATTGCTCTCTGTGCAGATTCAGACATGGTGGAGTGAATACTGATCATCAATTCTGCCGTGTCAGAGCTGGTCTCTCTCTCTCTCACTCTCACTCTTGCTCTCACACACACACACACACACACACACACACACACACACACACACACACACACACACACACACACACACACACACACACACACACACACACACACACACACACACACACACACACACACACACACACACACACAGAGACTGAGTGAAAAGGTGACCTGGTTGTAAATCTGAACATAGAGTTCTCCAGTCTGTGACCAAACACCATCTTTCATACCCATGAAAATGTGTATGTGTATGAAGAAACACCCACTTTCACACTCCCAAGAACACTCAGCCCTCAGTTACAGGGCCTTTAAAAACAGCCCTAGCAACCCAACGGTAACCAAAAACACTTGCTTCTTCCTGCTGTCATTGTGAATACTGAGTATTTGGAGTTTATAAAAATCGGTGTGTGCGTGTCCTGAAAGAGAAACAACAACTACTAAAGAGGCTTTTGTCTCTGCATTAGGTAGAACTGGGCCAGAACACTCATTTTTTTGTAGAGAGGAGTCAATGGCCTACTAACACACCACACACACTCCATACACAAACACACACTCTGAAATACACAACATCCGCAAATATGAGCCATTGGTTACGTGATATGAAGGTATGACAATAGCTGTATTCCAGTCCATGTTACTACTATATGAGTGGATTGGAGCACCTAGATCACTCTACAAAAACAACCCACTATCCCCATCACACCAGAAGCTTGTCCACAACACCTGATTTTGTCTCATACTTCATATTACACCCACTGTATAGCCCTGTCGCCTTGAGCATGCACCTAGTTAGTTACACACCAGCTGTTAGCCCCTTTATTCCTCTACTCTGCCTAGAGCCCCCACTGTCCTAACCCCTTCATTAGTGACAACATTAGGTTACAGCACACTGACCTACCTGTAGTCTGAAGCTTATTTGAACACTTCCTCTCACATACAGTGGAGAGTGTGTGTGTGTGTGTGTGTGTGTGTGTGTGTGTGTGTGTGTGTGTGTGTGTGTGTGTGTGTGTGTGTGTGTGTGTGAGGTGTATCCTACCTGGTACAGTGGCCTGGGGACACACCTGTGTGCATGTGTGAGGTGTAATGCGCGGAGATGTCTGAGAGCTGAGGAGGTGAAGGTCCATAGCAGACCCTGACGTGTGAACAGCACATCCTCCAGACCCAGCAGTACGGCTTCCATCATAGAAACACACAAGTAGCTATCTGCATGAAAACAGGTACACCAGATGACAGGTAGGTATCCACAGGTCAGACTAAAATGCCTTGTTTCCTCGCTCTTCTCTCTAAGGATCCAACATTCTGATCACTCCGTAAAAAGAGAGGTCACCGCAATCCTGTGTCAATATCCCACGCAGCTAGAGAAATCCCCAATGGCTCTATCCCTCTCTCCTCTCATCTGTCCTGTAACTGAAGAAACCCTGAGAGCCAAAGTCTGGTTGCGACAAACACAAACATTCCCACTGCCTGTTCCTTGCTCGCTCTCTCCCTTTCTCGCTCTCTCCTTTTTTCTTTTTGGTCTGTTAGTTGTTTTTAAAGTGACACTCAGTTCCAGAGCATTCCAGGCTCCAGGCTGACAAACAGACTGAGAGAAGGAAGGAAAGGGAGACCCAGTAGATGAGTGACAGGGAGAGGGAAAGGTGACTGTTCTCTCTGTGGAGGATAGAGGGATGTGCTTACATTCTCCACACCTCCACTCAGCCACCGGTTAGTTCGCTTCTCATCTTACCCAACTCCATTGCACGCACACACACACACACACACACACACACACACACACACACACACACACACACACACACACACACACAGCAGCCAGCAGATTCGCTGACGTCCCATCTCCAGATGGAGGATGGGAGTGTTTTCTCTCAGCTCTGGGAGTCAGGCCAGATTCTCCATTTTTTAACCAGGAACCAGAATCCCAAGGACATTGTGTGGCCTGATGTGACCTCTGAGAATGAAAGAACACCATGCACCCTCCCCTGAGACTTAACTTTATCTATACCTAGCAATCTACCTTTCATGATAACAGCAACATCAACATGTATTTTCCATCTAAAACACCAACATGTGTTACATCTAACACATATCATACAGTGGCTCAAGAAAGTATTCACCCCCCTAGGCATGTTTTTGTTGTTGTATCATTTGATTTACACTACATGCCTACCACTTTGAAGATGCAAAATAACTCCCAATAAATAACACAAAAAAAATGAAAACTTGAGCGTGCATAACTATCCACCCCCCCCAAAGTCAATACTTTGTAAAGCCACCTTTTGCAGAAATTACAGCTACAAGTCTCTTTGGGTATGTCTCTATAAGCTTGGCACATCTAGCCACTGGGATTTTTTCCCCATTCCTCAAGGCAAAACTGCTCCAGCTCCTTCAAGTTGGATGGGTTCTGCTGGTGTACAGCAATCTTTAAGTAATACCACCGATTCTCAATTGGATAGAGGTCTTGGATTTCACTAGGCCATTCCAAGACATTTAAATGTTTCCCCTTAAACCACTCAAGTGTTGCTTTAGCAGTATGCTTAGGGTCATTGTCCTGCAGGAAGGTGAACCTCCGTCCCAGTCTCAAATCTCTGGAAGACTGAAACAGGATTCCCTCAAGAATTTCCCTGTATTTAGCGCCATCCATCATTCCTTCAATTCTGACCAGTTTCCCAGTCACTGCCGATGAAAAACATCCACACAGCATGAATCTGCCACCACCATGCTTCACTGTGGGGATAGAGTTCTCAGGTGATGAGAGGTGTTGGGTTTGTGCCAGACATAGAGTTTTCCTTCATGGCCAAAAAGCTCAATTTTAGTCTAATCTGACCAGAGTACCTTCTTCCATATGTTTGGGGAGTCTCCCACATGCCTTTTGGCGAACACCAAATGTGTTTGCTTATTTTTTTCTTTAAGCAATGGCTTTTTTCTGGCCCCTCTTCCACAAAGCCCAGCTCTGTGGAGTGTACGGTTTAAAGTGGTCCTATGGACAGATTCTCCAATCTCGGCTGTGGAGTTTTGCAGCTTTGCAGCTCCCCTACAGGCCCATTCAAATACAATAGATAGATTGGATGTATTCCCTCTTCCTCAGCAATCCAGCAGTTGGCCTTGATCAATACAGTAGAGTGAATGAGTTCAATACCACCAAACTGAAGGGGCCTATTGAGTGGACTGGACTGATTCATAGTGTGGGGGTGGGGAGGATGATATCGACACGAGGGTCAATGCTTACTGCTGAGTTGGGGTTTTATAAGAATGCAGCAGCCATGTGTGTATGTCAAATGAGGTTGGTGGCAACTTAATTGGGGAGGACGGGATCGTGGTAATGGCTGGAATTGATGGAATGTTATCAAATACATCAAACACATGTTTATACCATTCCATTTGCTCCTTTCCGGACATTATTATGAGCCGTCCTCCCCTCAGCAGCCTCCTCTGGTGTATGTGTATCGTGCATGTGTGTATGTGGAGCTGAATATCTGCTGTATGACACTAATACCATTCATTTGATAATGATTGTCAATAGAAGTTGAAAGAAATTACTATCACAACATACATCAACTCTGAATGCTAGTAAAAGCAGGATTTTTGTTTCACAATTCTCCCTACTGTAAGAGCACTGCACTCACCTGAGCTTAAATAGAGAGCATGCTAGTGTGTTTATGCCTTTCTATAGCTCTCTCTCTCACATACCACAGATGGTGGGGTGTTAACCTAAAAACCCCAAACATACTAAACGGTGATTTTCAGGGGTCATCAATTTGATAGACCTTCTGTGCTCTGTGCGGTAGGGAACCAGCCCTGTGTCAGATGGTCTTGAGAAATCTACTTTTCTCCGTCCGTGTCTAGACTTGACAGATAATGCAGTTTTTGTATTCTGATCATGGACTTCTGATCATGGAATTCACTTTTTCTTTTGGAGTGGGGGGGGGGGCAATATTAGATAGCTGGCTAGCATTTATGAAGCCAGCAAACATGTTCTTCACACGCTAGATTGCTAATGACGGTCCGCACACAACGCGTCTTTTTAATGTGATCTTTGTGTTCTGATAGCAGAAGTCGCATGTAAGTGTTAAGTGTAAACATGGCCAATGTTCCCTCTAAGCAGCTCACTGCACCAGCCAGCAGTAGTCCCGAGTGACTGCGCCACGCAGAGCGCAGAAGAACTATCAGCCTACGGAGAGAAGCACGGGATTGAACTTCACTCAACTTTCTAGAGTTTTCCCTGTTAACCCAATCAACATTTCCCTTTACTGTGGCAATTGTGATGAAATCAATGCAACATTCGCCACTATCAATTCAACATCCCGAAACAAAACAAACTATGCAAGATCATTTTTCTTTCAAGTTTGCGCTCAGCAGACCTGAAGTTTGCTCATTGCCCAAACAATGTTGAGGGAACATTGGACATGGCTTCTGGAATGTTTGACATTCCAGATGTGTAAGTGTTCCACTTTTTCCAAAGCCGGTCTACAGAAGGTCAGCTCTCACTAACTGTACTTTAGGACGGGTGTAAATATGTGTTGTGTGTGTGTTCCCAGGATGTTGTGTGTGTACAGTGTCCTGTGGAATCCTGGGTAAGGTCATGGAATAGTCCTCAGCAGAGTGCCAGATGACCGTTACCATTGCAACAGAAAATACTTTCGAAACCATAGCGATAGAACAGAGAAGCTAGGAGGTTTGGGATATTCAACTTTGCCAGACCCTGTGAGGACCAGAAGGAATGGACAGGCAGATTGATACTGAAGGTTATTCACAAAGTTGGCAAGGCCTGGTACTATAGTTGCAAAGCTACCGCTAACTTACCAAAGTTACCAGTCTTGGGAGATTTTGGTAATTAACAGAAAATCTATGGCAATCTATGGTAATTTTGGTAACATATACTTGAATAACATTGAATAACATTTTTATTTTTATATTAATATACTGTATAATATTCATTTTTGTTATATCTGTGTCCATATTGTCCATGATTTTGTAATAGATAGACCATATGTTTCAAGAGAAAAAAGCATATCTACAACTCTTCCAACTATTGACTGCAACCAATTTGACACAAAAACATTGACAACAAACGAATATTGACATAGCACATGAAATAAAAGTGTAAAAAAAAATATCTAAACAATATTTCATACTGAAACCCTGATATTAAACACCAATGGTATTCACAAAGATGATGGTTTAAATTTAGGATAACGTTTTACAGCTTTGTCAGTCTATACTTTCAGTTTTTATTATTTCATATATTTTACATGTGATAAGGCCACACAGAGGGCCAGAGATAATTACAGACACCTTTGATGTTCTGAATTATCTAAAAAAGTTACCAGAAACATTGCAGAACATGTGCAGTTTACTGGTCAACTTAGAAAGTTTCCAGTAATGTACCCTCCCTTTGCAACCCTACCTGGTACCCAGTAACACACACACACGTGCAAACACGCACACGTGAGCACACACACAGGCACACATGCTCTCACTGAAGCATCACTGTTCCAGATCATTCTCATAGAGAAACATCCTGAGACAGGGGAAAGGTGTAAGCTCGGCTCTATAGGAGCAGAGAGCTCTGCTTTTCTTTCCCTCCATTTTCTTCCTCCCCCCCTTCTCTCCCTCGCTCACTCCCCCTGTCCTCTCTCTCTCCTCTTGCTCCCTATTTTCTCTCTCCCTCCCCTTGCTCCATATTTTCTCTCTGTCTCTCTGTCTATGAATAGGCCCTTGATGTGTGAGTTAGTTTGTCCCAGCTTCACAGTGAAGAGCTCATTGAGTCTTGTTCTCTCCCTCTCAGAGAGACCTTCTATATCTGGAGATATTTAGAGGTCTCATATCCTGTTGTTGAGCAATGGAAGATAGACAACACTGTTTGTGTGTGTGTGTGTGTGTGTGTGTGTGTGTGTGTGTGTGTGTGTGTGTGTGTGTGTGTGTTGTGTGTGTGTGTGTGTGTGTGCGTGTGTGTGTGTGTATCTGTGTGTGCGTGTGTGTGTGCATGTGTGTGTGCGTGTGTACTTGTGCCTGTGTGCTTGTGCGTGTCATGGTTCTATGTAGTTATGTCTGAGAATAGATCATGGGCTCTAATTAACAACAGACCCAGGGCCAGCCTCAGTCAGGCAAGGCCAGATGGAGGCCAGGAGGGATCACAGAGCAGGACTGGGATGTAGGGAGAAGAAGACAGTGGAGAAGAAACAGTGGATGGATCTGCTGGACCACCTTTGATGAATTATTTTCTGTGTTTTTGTCTGTGTTCATTTTACTATGTATATCTGCAGGCAGGTTATCTGGGAATATGAGTCATGTACAACAGTGAAGGCTGGTGAGTGGAGGATGGCTCATAATAATGGCTGGAATGGAGTAAATGGAATGGCATCATTTGATACATCAGCAGCCTCCACTGATGTACAAATACACAGTATAATCCATCCGGTGTTTTCAGATCTATGAGAGTTGTCTAGGGGTAGGGTCTAGAGGTCGGTTTGGGACCGGGCATAACAACAACTGTTACTCTGATCAACAAGTGAAAAACAGAAGATGGAAGGAGGAGTGGAGGGGAAAAGGGGGAGAGAGGTAGGGTGGTGTCAAAAACATTCTCTCCTTCCAAAGCGCTCCAAGGGGAGAGGAGGGGTACCCTTTCATCCATAAGAGTGGGAGAGAAGGGCTTAAGAATCCAAACTCAGCTGCAAACCTTTCACACTCTTTCCAATCCCAACCCCACCTAACGTCCTCGTCCCTCTCTCATTTCAAAGCCAGAACCCTCAGGGCCAGAGAATCTATGGAGGAATCTATGGAGGAACGCACCCCCTGGGAATCTATGTAGGAAAATAGAACCAGGGTAGACATAAGTGTAAAACTACACTACTGCAGCTACCGTTCAAGGTCAGTGTGCCAGAATAGTTTTAGGATCCATCAGCAGCTTGCTTTTGTGGTTGTTTTGAACATACAGAAAGACATGTGTCTCATGATTTGGGGATGGATGACACATGGTTTAGAGGTACACATGACCAGGCACGAATGGAGGGAGACATGAGGGATAGTGAGTATTTTATCAAGACCGAAAAACAATTAAATATAAATCAATGGAGATTACATTAAGAGGCCTAATAAAGATGGATCACAGAACCGCCCACAGCCTCATGATGCCCCTGTCCACTACTGACCTACCCTCTGATTGGATGAGGCAGAATGATTTAAGGCAGTGATTGGAAACGACATGAGGGTTAAATTTAATGAGCATTGATTAGCATTATTGTACCAACACTACATTCTTAGAAAAATGGTTTCAGAAGGCCATTGGTCAGGGAGGTGACAAAGAACCCGATGGTAACTCTGACAGATCTCCATAGTTCCTCTATGGAGATGGAAGAACCTTCCAGAATGAAATTCATCTCTGCAGCACTCTACCAATCAGGCCTTTATGATCGAGTGGCCAGATGGAAACCACTCCTAAGTAAAAGGCACATGACAGCCCGCTTGGAGTTTGCCAAAAGGCACCTAAAGGACTGTCATACCATGAGAAAGAAGATTCTCTGGTCTGATGAAACCAAAATCGAACACTTTGGCCGGAAGGCTAAGTGCCATGTCTGGAGCAAACCTGGCACCATCTCTATGGTGAAGCATGTTGGTGGCAGCATCATGCTGTGGGGATGTTTTTCAGCAGCAGGAACTGTGAGACTAGTCAGGATTGAGGGAAAGAGAGATCCAGAGCACTCAGGACCTCAGACTGGGGTGAAGGTTCATCTTCCAACAGGACAAAGGCCCTAAGCACACAGCCAAGACAACGCAAGAGTGGCTTCGGGACATGTCTCTCAATGTTCTTGAGTGGCCCAGCCAGAGCCCGGACTTGAAACTGATCGAACATCTCTGGAGAGACCTGACAATAGCTGTGCAGTGACGCTCCCCATCCAACCTGACAGAGCTTGAGAACATCTGCAGAGAAGAATGGGAGAAACTCCCCAAATGCAGGTGTGCCAAGCTTGCAGTGTCATACCCAAGAAGACTTGATGCTGTAATTGCTCCCAAAGGGGTTTCAAATGTTTCATTTTATTTTTATTATACATTAGCAAAAATAAAAATAAACAGTTTTTACTTTGTCATTATACGGTATTGTGTGTAGATTGATGAGGGGGAAAAATGATTTACTCCATTTTAGAATAAGGCTGTAAAGTAACAAACTGTGAAAAAAGTCAAGGGGTCTGAATACTTTCAGAATGCGCTGGATCTACCTGGAACCAAAAATAGGTTTTCAAATGGTTCTCCTATGAGGTCTGCCGAAGAACCCTTTTAGGTTGGTTACCTTTGACAATTCCATAAATGTTCACTATACTGTGCGCACGCGTGTGTGTGTGTGTGTGTGTGTGTGTGTGTGTGTGAGAGTGTATGCAAGTGTATGAGTCAGAAGCAATTATACCCTCTCCTGCTGTGCGGACCTGTGAGAACCCGTCTGACACTGAGGCGTTTCCTAGGAGAGCAACGCTAACCAGCTAAACAATCTGCTGTTTATCCCCTCTGTAGGAGATTGACTCTCTCTCTCTCTCTCTCTCTCTCTCTCTCTCTCTCTCTCTCTCTCTCTCTCTCTCTCTCTCAATTTAATTTCCATTTCAATATAAGGGGCTTTAGTGGCATGGGAAACACATTTTTACATTGCCAAAGCAGGTTATAGTAAACAAAAGTTAAATAAACTATAAAAATGTACAGTAAACATTACGCTCACAAAAATTGGATTTGTTTTTGAATTCTATGTGGGTCTGTGTAATCTGAGGGAAATATGTGTCTCTAATATGGTCATGCATTTGGCAGGAGGCTAGGAAGCACAGCTCAGTTCCCAACTCATTTTGTGGGCAGTGTGCAAAAGCCTGTCTTCTCTTGAGAGCCAGGTCTGCCTTTAATGGCTTTTCTCAATAGCAAGGCTATGCTCACTGAGTCTGTACATAGTCAAAGATTTCCTTAATTTCTGGTCAGTTACAGTGATCAAGTATTATGCTACTGTGTATTCTCTGTTTAGGGCCAAATAGCATTATAGCTTGCTCACTTTTTCTGGAAATTCTTTCCGATGTGTAAAGTAATTGTCTTTTTGTTTTCACATGATTTGGTTAGGTCTAATTGTGTTGCTGTCCTGGGACTCTGTGTGGTCTGTTTGTGTTTGTGAGTCCCAGGACCAGCTTGCTTAGGGAAATCTTCTCCAGGTTCATCTCCATGTAGGTGAAGGCTTTGTTATGGAGGTTTGGGAATCGCTTCCTTTTAGGTGGTTGTAGAACTTAACGTATCTTTTCTGGATTTTGACAATTAGCGGGTATCGGCCTAATTATGCTCTGCATGCATAATTTGGTGTTTTACATTGTACACAGGGGATATTTTTGCAGAATTCTGCATGCAGAGTCTCAATTTGGTGTTTGTCCCATTTTGTAAAATCTTGGTTGACCTCAACCATAAAGGGCAATGAGTTCTACAACTGATTCAAGTATTTTTTTTGCCAGATCCTAATTGGTATGTCAAATTTTATGCTCCTTTTGATTGCATAGAAGGCCCTTCTTGCCTTGTCTTTCAGATGTTTCACAGCTTTGTGGAAATTACCTGTGGCTCTGATGTTTAGGCCGAAGTATGTATAGATTTGTGTGTGCTCTAGGACAACGGTGTCTAGAAGGAATTTGTATATGTGGTCCTGGCAATTGGACCTTTTTTGGTACATCATTATTTTTGTCTTACTGAGATTTACTGTCAGGCCCAGGTCAGACAGAATCTGTGCATAAGATCTAGGTGATGCTGTAGGCTCTCCTTGGTTGGGGACAGAAGCACCAGATCATCAGCAAACAGTAGACATTTTACTTCAGATTCTAGTAGGGTGAGGCCGGGTGCAGACTGTTCTAGTGCCCTCGCCAATTCATTGATATATATGTTGAAGAGGGTGGGGCCTAAACTGCATCCCTGTCTCACTCCCTGGACCTGTGGAAAGAAATGTGTTTTTTATTCCAATTCTAACTGCAAACTTGTTGTTGTGTATATGGATTTTATAATGTCATATGTTTTTCACCCAACACCACTTTCCATCAATTTGTGTAGCAGACCCTCATGCCAAATTGATTCAAAAAGCTTTTTTGAAATAAACAAAGCATGAGAAGACTTTGCCTTTGTTTGTTTGTGTCACACCCTGACCATAGTTTGCTTTGTATGTTTCTAAGTTTTGTTTGGTCAGAGTGTGATCTGAGTGGGCATTCTATGTTACATGTCTAGTTTGTCTATTTCTATCTTTGGCCTGATATGGTTCTCAATCAGAGGCAGGTGTTAGTCATTGTCTCTGATTAGGAACCATATTTAAGTAGCCTGTTTGGTGTTGGGTTTTGTGGGTGATTGTTCCTGTCTCTGTGTTTGCACCAGATAGGGCTGTTTTTTTCCCCCCCTTCACATTTCTTGTTTTGTTAGTTTATTCATGTATAGTGTCTATATTAACCACTTCTGGGACAATTGGAAAACGAACGACAACATGAAGAGCTATCTATCCAAAATGTAGATGTATGGATAAACCACTTCTCCTAACTTGTTGGCTCTATAACAAAGAACAAACAAAGAACATATACATGAACAAAAACAAATCTATTAAAGACTATGGAACCCACTGGATTCTCCAATTACATTGAATGAACAACAGGACAAAATACAAACCCTCCAACCAAAAAAGGCATGTGGGGTTGATGGTATCCTAAATGAAATAATAAAATATACAGACCACAAATTACAATTGGCTATACTTAATCTCTTTAACATCCTTAGCTTTGGCATCTTCCCCGATATTTGGACCTAAGCACTGATCACCCCAATCCACAAAAGTGGAGACAAATCTGACCCCAATAACTCCCAGGGGATATGCATCAACAGCAACCTCTGGAAAGTCCTTTGCATTATCAATAACAGCAGACTCTTACATTTCCTCAGCAAAAACAATGTCCTGAGCAAATGTCAAATTGGCTTTTTACCAAATTACTGTACGGCAGACCACGTATTCACCCTGCACACACTAATTGACGAACAAACTGTAACGGTTTTCTTGAGGTGAAGGAGAGGCGGACCGAAACGCAGCGTGGTGGTTATTCGTGGTTCTTTAACCTCTTGAAACTCCCCATCCCGGATCCGGGATTGTGACTAAGCCTCAGGCTCATTAGCATAACGCAACGTTAACGATTTCTGAAAATCGCAAATAAAATCAAAATAATGCGTTTGCTCTCAAGCTTAGCCTTTTCTTAACAACACTGTCATCTCAGATTTTCAAAATATGCTTTTGAACCATAGAAATTGACTAATTTGTGTAAGAGTATGCAAAGCTAGCATAGCATTTTGTGTAGCATGTAGCACGCAACATTTTCACAAAAGCCAGATAACCAAATAAATAAAATCATTTACCTTTGAAGAGCTTCTGATGTTTTCAATGAGGAGACTCCCAGCCACATACCAGATGCGCAGTGTTTCCTGAAAGCGTCTGTGTGTAGGAGAAATCGTTCCGTTTTCTA
This sequence comes from Oncorhynchus masou masou, assembly GCF_036934945.1. Taxonomy (NCBI): domain Eukaryota; kingdom Metazoa; phylum Chordata; class Actinopteri; order Salmoniformes; family Salmonidae; genus Oncorhynchus; species Oncorhynchus masou. The sequence goes on along the minus strand of NC_088242.1, from coordinate 70,070,134 downwards.
CATTGCGCCTGGCTACGAAACGAACCGAAAATGCAGTCACCTACAACGTGAAACTTTTCCGGATTAACTACATAATATCGACCGAAACATGGCAAACGTTGTTTGGAATCAATCCTCAAGGTGTTTTTTCACATATCTCTTCATTGACATGCAGTTCGTGGAAGCTTGCTTCTCTCTCTGTGCCCCATGGAAAAATACTGGCAGGTGACTTTTGCGCACCAATTTCGGCGCAGGACACCGGGCGGACACGTGGTAAATGTGGTCTCTTATGGTCAATCTTCCAACGATCTGCCTACAAATACGTCACAATGCTGCAGACACCTTGGGGAAAGCGACAGAAAGGGCAGACTCAGTCCTCTTGCGTTCACAGCCATATAAGGAGATCATGAAAGACAGAGCCTCAAAAATCCTTGTCATTTCCTGGATGCCAAGTCATCTTGGTTTTGCCTGAAGCTCACGTTAAAGGGCACGCACAGAGAAGATATTTGTATTTCTGGACACGTCAGAGTGTTTTCTTTCGAACAGTAGCAATTATATGCATAGTCGAGCATCTTTTTGTGACAAAATATCTTGTTTAAAACGGGAACGTTTTTCTTCCAAAAATGAAATAGCGCCACCATAAGTGTAAGAGGTTAAAACCTCTGCTATCTGAGCAGCTAACCGATCGCTGCAGCTGTACATAGTCCATCGGTAAATAGCCCAACCAATTTACCGACCTCATCCCCATACTGTTTATATTTATTTACCTTTCTGCTCTTTTGCACACCGGTATCTCTACCTGCACATGACCATCTGATCCTTTATCACTCCAGTGTTAATTTGCTAAATTGTAATTATTTGCCTACCTCTTCATGCCTTTTGCACATAATGTACAGTGCCTTGCGAAAATATTCGGCCCCCTTGAACTTTGCGACCTTTTGCCACCTTTCAGGCTTCAAACAAAAAGATATAAAACTGTATTTTTTTGTGAAGAATCAACAAGTGGGACACAATCATGAAGTGGAACGATATTTATTGGATATTTCAAACTTTTTTAACAAATCAAAAACTGAAAAATTGGGCGTGCAAAATTATTCCGCCCCTTTACTTTCAGTGCAGCAAACTCTCTCCAGAAGTTCAGTGAGGATCTCTGAATGATCCAATGTTGACCTAAATGACTAATGATGATAAATACAATCCACCTGTGTGTAATCAAGTCTCCGTATAAATGCACCTGCACTGTGATAGTCTCAGAGGTCCATTAAAAGCGCAGAGAGCATCATGAAGAACAAGGAACACACCAGGCAGGTCCGAGATACTGTTGTGAAGAAGTTTAAAGCCGGATTTGGATACACCTCTGGGTGGAGGTCATTGATAAAGTAGCCTACAGTACTACTGCCAAGAGATGCCCTATAGGTGTACCTACAATAGGAGTCCCCTCGGAGCCTACCATTGACTATGTACATACCCAGCGTCCGACAGAGCTGCAGGATGGATCCGTTTTTTAATGTTGGCTAGTCATTGTTGTCACCTCCAGGTATTTGTCCCCCTGGGATTCTCTTGACCAGTTCTGGCATTTAGGTCGACATAGACTAGTACATGGATCTGAGCCTGGAAATTGTTGATCTCCCCCTCTAGGATGGAGAAGCTGTCATTGTTAAAGTATGGGGATTCTATTGGGGAGAAATAGGTAGCACACATGAGTCTCTCTCTCTCTCTCTCTCTCTCTCTCTCTCTCTCTCTCTCTAAACTGAGCAGTTTATCATGCTAGTAGGAAAACAATGTAGGAAGTAATCCTCTCAGAATCAGTACCTGGGAGACATCATAGCAGCCATTTTTGGTTGATACTTGATTGAGCTGTCAACAAACGTGAATTCAACTTGAAATAAATGTATTCAAGTGAGGGGGTTGGAAGACTTGCGATTAAGAATGACAGAGAAGGAGAAAGTAAGAAATACATGTGTGACAGACAAGATTAATCAAGATAAATAACAAATAAAGACAAAGTAGGAAAGGGAGGAAAATAACCCGCGAGAGACGTTTAATTAAGGATAAGATTCTTGAAAGAGGAGAAAGGACAGTTATATAGACAGACAAAACAAGTGCCCCTCCTCCTCATTGTTGTGTGGTTAACGAGGCGTGGCGTGTTAGACTGTGTCATAACTGTTGACCGTGACAAAACATGGCCTTGTTCTCCCTGTAGGCACTTAATTTACCACGACTCAGACAGACCATCATCCATCACCAATAACATACGCCGACACAGAACTATATATCTGCATTATGGAAGAGATTTTGAGAAAGAGAGTGAGAAAGAGAGCGATAGAGAGAGAGAGAGAGAGAGAGAGAAAAAAAACAAACTTTGTTATAGTTTATGTTTTGGAGGGGAAACTAATTTATAATTTTACTGAATACTTTTCATAAATTCAATCCCCGTCATCCTCTCGTATAACCTGGTTGTTGTTAGTGGGACATTAGAAAATGACTTATGTCATGTAAGGACAGGATACATATGTGGTTGTCTACCTAGAGCTGAAAGATTAGATTAGTATAAGAGCGTCCAATACACCCCTGGCATTGTTCAATAGCTTTAAATAACAGTCCTCCAAACTTCACTTCCATTCAAACTAAAATGCTAAAACACTTAGGGCTACACGGTATATACTCCATATACCATCACTTTAAACCCCTTTTCAAGCTTCAGGTTCGAAGAAGACCTAAAGTAATCCATTTGAGCTGGAGACTTACAGTATACCATTTGTATCGACGCTCAGTGACATTACGCAATAGACAATGGACATGGAAGTACAGGAGAGAGATGCAGCTGTGGATGGATGATACATGGAAGTACAGGAGAGAGATGCAGCTGTGGATGGATGATACATGGAAGTACAGGAGAGAGATGCAGCTATGGATGGAGGATCAGGAGCTGACAGAAAGATGAAGGTAGACAAAGCCAGTCTGATGCTCCAGTCAGTCAGGTAATGAGAGGTAAAGTCAACAACACAGATAGGACCTGTTCACCCCTGTTGGAATACTCAGCCTTTGAAATGAGAGAGCCGATTGATGTGGCATTCAATAGAACAGTCTTTCAGCAGCATACATGTGTAGGCATCAGCTGAGATTTACAGTCAAAAGCTTGGCCAAGCTTCTAATTTACACATATCTTAAATACCTCATGCACACGCACTGCCTTACATGGTGAAAGGAGACACACAGTTGCCTTCTCCACAAGAAAAACAAAATTACTGAAGCCCAACCCCAGATTGCGTGTGTGCATGTGACTCCACACAGCTGTAAGTAGAGAAATAAGAGGCTTAAATTCAGAATACAATCGGAGAGAGTGAGACCGCCTCCGTATGTGATTTTGTGAATCTGCATCTATCTTTTAATAAATACGGGTAGGTCTTATTCTGTGTGTGTGTGTGTGTGTGTGTGTGTGTGTGTGTGTGTGTGTGTGTGTGTGTGTGTGTGTGTGTGTGTGTGTGTGTGTGTACTTCAAAAGAGTCAATCAGCCTAGAAAAGCATGATAATAATAATCATCATCTAGTTCTGTGTGACAGATGGCTCTATTTTTACCTCCTCAACGTCGGCCAATCAAACAGCACCATACAACAAAGCACATTCCAACAGAGAGACAGAAGATGGTAAAGACTGAAGCCTGTAATATTGGCTGTGTGTACTAACAGAACTAACCATACTAACTAGTAATGTTAACCCTGTAAGGAAAGCATTTTTGAGTGTCTTATAGTAGAATGTGACATTTTAGGTAATAAGGATTCTACTGTACATTGTACTAGCTGCACCATATGATCTATGCATTACACTTTATTTGGATAGTCCGTCTGTAGATGCTCTACAGACTACCGATAGACTATTAGTAACATTTCAACTATCTACTAACCCTAACCCTTTTCCAAACCCTAAACTTAACCCTTAGCCTAACCCGACCCTAACCCTAACTCTAAACCTAACCCTAACCTAACCCTAGCATTTTGTTAGTCCCCACGAGGTCAAATGCTTTAGAGCTAGGGTTAGTTTTAGGGTTAGGGTCAAGGTTAGGTTTTTGGGGGTTAAAGTTAGGGTTAAGGTTAGGGTTTGGGTTTGTGTGAGGGTACATGTACAGGTTAGGGTTACGTTTAGGGTTAGGGGTTAGGGAAAATAGGATTTTGAATGGGACTGAATTGTGTGCCCCCACAAGGTTAGCTGTACAAGACTGTGTGTGTGTGTGTGTGTGTGTGTGTGTGTGTGTGTGTGTGTGTGTGTGTGTGTGTGTGTCTGTGTGTGTGTGTGTGTGTGTGTGTGTGTGTGTGTGTGTGTGTGTGTGTGTGTGTGTCTGCAGGCTACAGATAGAGACTGACAGCTCAGCAAACAGCTCCTGTCATTTTGAATAAATCCCAGAGGAAAAACAAATTACATTCACAGCCAGGAGGCATGTTAATCAACCTCAACTAAGGTAGGCCTAAATCACATTACACTAAACAGGATACACAACCACTAACCAGAACAAACAACCACTTCTAATGAAAACTGTTTTTTTTCTATAGTGCACGTAAAGATGAATAATACTGGAACAGCTTTGTCCACATGTAATCAGAACTCTGTGATTAAAACCACAGTGAACGGTTTTGGTTGGCCACAGCACTACCAGCCCCTTCTCCTATCTTTATATGAATACTCCTCTATTGGATTACGTAAGCAGTTCCCTAACATTTATGACCCACATGCAGTCTCTAAATGTTTCATGTGGCCTAGGAACTGAACAGCACTGTGTTTCTGCCACCAGAGGGCCAGTCGTTTGGGACCCAGTGAAAAGTTTCTGGTTGGCCCTCCACTGCCATAGAACCATAGCCTGACAGCATCTCCTCTGGATGCCGAGAGCTGTCACTGTAGGTGTGTTGCGTATTTGGGCGCATCCACGCACACTGCACGTAACTCTGGTACGTTCACTGTTTCAACATCTTTAGCACAGCATGATTGGAATGGGGTGACTTAAACTGTTATTATCACTCAAACACACACACACACACACACACACACACGCTGTAAACATCTCCACTGGGGAGTTAGTGAATCACGCAGCAGGTCAGAACTTGTCCTGAGGTCTGACAGTAACTCTGAATAGACAAACATTCCACTTGAACCAGAGCAAAACAGCACCAAAAGCACAACAGCATCAAACTGAAAGTAAACGTGAGACAAAGGCATTGACAGTCACAGCTGCCTAGCAGGCATCCTCTGTGTGTGACTAGACAGGATAGAACTAGGAGGTGAATGATTAGCCATGCTATGCTAGGCTTGCTATACACAGCTCTGTTACAATACGGCAACATTATGCTAAGATAACTAACTAAGCCAGTATGCCAATGTCACACAAACACACAGTAGATAGACTCCTCAATGACCTTCAAACTGGGTCAAAATTAGGATGGACAGACAAGAGGCAGAGAGGGAGAGGGACATTCATTGTCCACTCAACGTGCAGTTTCAGATTAAAAGCTTTACCCTTGCTTTGCCTCCCAGCTCAATCTGCTACTGTCTCTGGATTAGCCAAAGACCCTGTAATTAAATCCCGACCACACACAACAACACAGCAAGACAGAGGGAGACAGAGAAGCAGTGAGATATTGAAAGAGACAAACAGGAAGCGGGACAAAAAGAGACAGTCAGAGAGAGACAGTCAGAGAGAGACAGTCAGAGAGAGAGAGAGAGAGAGAGAGAGAGAGAGAGAGAGAGAGAGAGAGAGAGAGAGAGAGAGAGAGAGAGAGAGAGAGAGAGAGAGAGAGCGAGAGAGAGAAAGAGAGAGAGAGAGAGAGAAGGTGTAATCCAGTGTATCTTACCCTCTCTCCACTGTTCCGTCGTAATGTTCCCACGGGTAGTTTTAGCATGAGTCTGCGGGTCCTACCCGGGGTTACAGCCTCCTGGACCACCATGGCACGACCCTCAGTGTGTATGTCTGTGTGTATCTGTGTTTGTAGAGGGAGACCGTCTATTCCCGTCCAGCCTGGAAGCAGCTCACGCGAGCTAGCGTCTATCTGTGAGACAGAGTGTGTGAGTTGTCCCAGTCCTGTCTTCCCTCCTTCCCTCACTCTCTCTCTCTTCTGTTACTCTTGGTGAGAGGAGAGTGTGTATCTGTCTGCCTCTCTCTCCCTCGGACTCAGAGACCTGCCCATTCTCCTCTGCATATGCTCCACTCTGCCTCTCTAGCACACGGTGTGTGAACGCAAATGGGAGTATGTGTGTGTGTGAGGGAAAGGGAGTATGCTTTGTTTCTTTTCCGTATCTCCCACTCTAGTCTCTCTCTCTCTCTCTCTCTCTCCCACTCTAGTCTCTCTCTCTCTCTCTCTCTCTCTCTCTCTCTCTCCGTCTGTCTCACTCTCACTCTAGACAGGGACTTAACCAGGTCACTGGATGAATGCAATGCTACGGTTGTTATTAGCATATGTACCCTTGTCATGTGATCACAAAGGAGTAGTGAATGTGTGTGTGCGGGGGAAGGGGACACACACACACAGTACAGTGGGTCACATGGGGCACCTCAAAAGGAATATGTGATGTTTTGCCATCTGGTGAGGAGATTATCTTTAAATCCCACATCCAGCTTTCACTCCTTCTGTCTGGACTGGAGCACTGAGAGGGACACCCCAAAACACACACACACACACACACACCAAGCCAATAACAATACAGCGGGATAGGATCCCAATGAGAGGAGAATGTCTCGGGACAGGATTGGGGACACACAGTCATCACCATGCCTATTGGCTTATTCACTGGTCCACAAAAAAAGGTTCTGAAGGATTTAGGCGCAAAACCATGTGGTGAACACTAGCATAAAAAACATTTGTCCTGATGAGGAGGGAAACCAGTGCTAGGTTTAAGCCGTGGAGTGGCGTGGTCCTTGTCTGACCATCATATCTGTTTCCTGGGGGTTGGGCTGAGTTACAGCTGGTTCTAGTGACATATTCTCATATTCTCATAATCACTCTGCAATGCTCAGCTTCACTCAATCAGCTGGTCAATACTGCATCGGCAGATGATTAACTTGAGTGGATAAACACACACAGTGACATGCATGCTCACAAACACATACGCACAAGCGCACACAGGAGTAGCGGAGGTGGTTTGGTGGACTACGCTTGTGTGATGAGTAAGCTTGCCTGAAGACTTGTGTTAGCTCCCAGATCTCCTAGATCTAATCCTTTCTCAGTGGGCTTAGGTGTTCTTGAGGCATACAGAAGACCAGGGTTTGACAAACACACACACACACACACACACACACACACACACACACACACACACACACACACACACACACACACACACACTAGATTAAATAAGCAGCCCCCTAAAAGTCCCACTCCCCCAAACCCCCGACCAAGCATGGTACTAGAAGTGTCTGAAACACATACACACACAGAGATTGTGGTTAAAGCTGGGTGCCAACAGGAGAAAGTCGTCTTCACTAGTAACCCCCACTAAGCATCATTTATTCAATACCTACATCAGGAGTGTGTGTGTGTATGTGTGCGTGTGTGTGCGTATGCGTGCGTGTGCATGCGTGTGTGTGCGGGCGGGCGCGTGCGTGTGTGTGCGTGCGTGTGTGTGCGTGCGTGTGTGTGTGTGTGCGTGTGTGTGCGTATGTGTGTGTGGCCTACATGAGAAATATCAGAGGGCTATATATAACCCTAGAGTTCAGACTCAGAGACTCCAACTGGAGGAACTACACATCCCTTTTCACTGTCAGACATGTCTGAAATGAAAACACTTCTCTGTGATGCCTCAGATCAATCATGTACTTTGTCGGAAGATATCCTGTTTTATCTTGTTCATCAGGAGGAACAATGACATGGTTGTCCATAATTAACTAGTAAAGACTGCAATGAGTCCATCCTCTGTGTAAGCTAAATTGGGTAATATTTTCTGATTATGTGATAAACATTTTGAAGGAATCTTTCAGTCCGAACACAGTAATGATAAAGGCCTCAAGTTCACACCTAATCTTAACAGGGGGAGAATAAATCATTTTATGCCTCAGGCAAGATGCACAATGACCTGCTTCACAACACCCTGACATACAGGACAAAAACACACACACAATAACACACCCACGAAAAGGCATGCACAGGCACCTGCACGCACGCACGCACGCACACACACACACACGCACGCACGCACGCACGCACGCACGCACGCACGCACGCACACACACACACACACACACACACACACACACACACACACACACACACACACACACACACACACACACACACACACATAAAATGCAGAGACACACATATGAGCAATTCACAGACAGAGTCATGATTTTCATCAGAACCCTACCGTCTAAGACATAAAGTTACCCCACCATCCCTTCACATTCTCCCCTGACACACACACACTCCCCCAACGACCTAATCACCACAAAACCAGCCTAGCCAGCCCAGACACAAAGAACTGAGTAAGTGAGAGAGAGAGAGAGAACAATGCCGTAACAAGCAATACATTAATAACTACTAAAAAGACCAGATTTCTCCTCAAACAATGCACCGGGTGTGTGTGTTGTATGATTCAAGTGGTGATCTGAGTTGCAGAGCTGGTTCCCCATGGTAAATTCTTGGCATTGTTTAGTTTTAATTTACTGAGAGCCCAGCCAGTCTCTGCCTACAGCTCTCTGATTCATCCCAATGGTCCCTTGTCTGAGGTGTGTGTGTGTGTTTATGGAAAATGCCCTCTAGCCAGACTCTATCCTCTTGCCAGACAAAGAGGAGGTTTCTGTGTTTCTGTTTCTGTTTAAGGTTACAGATACTAGCCAGCACAGAGTTTCAGCAACATAAATACATACACATATACAAACACATGCGTGCAGGCACACACACACACACACACACACACACACACACACACACACACACACACACACACACACACACACACACACACACACACACACACACTGAGATGAATCTCTCACACTCAAACACTATAGCTCATTGATTTTCTTTTGTTATGCCTGCCTGTCATTCTATGAAATGATTCCTATTGACTGTTGTACAACTCATGGTGTTCCCTGTGTTTGTGTTATCTGTTCATTCACAACCACGCTTGTCTTTTGCTTTCTGATAATGCACCCATTTCACACTCTCTCAGGTAGGTCACAAATGCAGCTGTGTATGTGCGCACGAGAAAGAGGGAGAACCCAGATCCCTCGATGAGGGCTTAAGTCATCACAATGACTTCACCATAGGGGACGAGGAGGCCTCTGCTCTGCTCTCTCTGTCATCCTCCTGTGTGTTTGTGTGTGTGTCATTCTTTTATGTTTATTTGGTTTTTATCACAGAAAAGAGAGAGAGAGAGAAGAGACCAGACACACACACAACCTACCCTAGTCCACAACCGACCACAGCCCACATTTTCCAGTTCAAATACATTTGAGTTTTATACGTTTCAGTCATCGTGAGGGAAGGAAGGGAGAAGAGGAGAGAAGGGATGAGGAAATGACAGGTGGGAGGGGGAGGAGAGGATAGGATAGGAGAAGGAGGTAACTCAATTAGACTACAGGAAGATTGAATGCATTTTTAATCTTGGTGCTACATCTTCTGCCTGAAGTGACTGTCAACCTTTGTAGAAGACAAGATCCTGTATGTTCTCATTGTAGAGACAGAGAAGTGATCTATCCCTTCATTCTCCCTCCGTATCAAGTCATAGGTTTATATAATGTCATCACAGCATCATATGTGACCCGTTTCAGGAAACTAGACATCTCTCGTGGGTCACTAATTTACAGGACAGCCATTTGATCGTAAACTTTAAAAAAAAATCTAAATGCGTTTTTGGCAGAAATGCCTTCGTGAACATGTGAAATTGCATGTGCCTTAATAACAAACTTGTATGCCATCTGTAAATAGGAATGAAATGTTTAAATTACAAGCCTAGTTGGTTTAGCCACAGAAAAAGCCAACAACCTTCCCGCTAGCCGTGATTGGCTGAGATATTGAGTTGGCTGGACATGGTGAGAGATGAGTTTGGATTGGTCTGCCATATGGCATGCTTCTGTCTATTGGAGGTGGTCCGTATGTCTTGGGAATGCTGTCTAACACAGCTTTATTTATTTCAATGTAAGTGTTGCTTTCCACTTTCTGGAGGACCGAGTTCTGAAATTAGTGGAATTTGAGAATGATAGCTAAAGGAGAAAACACCTGTCTCCAGATTACATCTTCAAACTAAGGGCAACCATGGCATTTGACAGGAGACGCGTTCAACCATAATGCATACGGGTAAGATAGTCTAGCTAGCTACATTTTCAGATATTACACGTTTCAAATTTTTTCATTTCAGGTTAAAATGTACTGTTAGCTAGCTGGCTAACATTATCATTTGTATCTCAGTGCCATTTGCTTGGCTAGTTAGAGCCTAATGTTAGCTAGCTAACATTGAACGTGGTTGGTTAGCCACCTGCAGATTCATGCAGGCTAGTAACGTCATGAGTTGGGATTATGGTTCATTGTTTAGCTAGCTAGCTACATGTCTTAAGAAAAGACTCCACTATGCAAGTAACCATTTCAGGTGCGTTCGTAAATTCAGTCTGCCCATCTACTCCGATTTCAGAGCACTCTCGTCTGAGTGTGCCAGAGCACAGAATAACTGATACATTTACGAATGCTCATCACCCGTTGAGTATGGCCGGTGTCAGTAATCGTTGGCAAACAAGTGCAATTAAATTATTGCCAGCAGCACAGTTACAGTCACCAACACTCTGGATAACATGAAAACAGCCTTACCAGCTCTGCTAGGGTGAGTAAAATGGTTAGAGTTTGCGTGGTGGCTAGAGCGAGTTCTCAAGTAGGTACCAAAAAATTCAAAGGCCATTTTCTCAAAGGTGAGGTTACAAGTTTATTAACTTTCAAAGTAGAATTACTTTACAATTATTCCTCAAATGCAATGTATGACATACCATTTTGTAGCTCTGTGTCTCTGCTTTTATCCAATGTAGACCGAATCAAGGCGGTCGTTCACATATTATGAATGGAGACTTTTGATATTAGAATGCCAGTAAGGGGGGAAAATACGGTGTCCAGAGGGTGTTGTTGCTATGTTGTTATTTACAGTTGAAGTCGTAAGTTTACATATAATTAGGTTGGAGTCATTAAAACTTGTTTTTCAACAACGCCACAAATTTCTTGTTAACAAACTATGGATTTGGCAAGTCGGTTAGGACATCTACTTTGTGCATGACACAAGCAATTTTTCCAACAATTGTTTACAGACAGATTATTTCACTTATAATTCACTGTATCACAATTCCAGTGGGTCAGAAGTTTACATACACTAAGTTGACTGCGCCTTTCAACAGCTTGGAAAATTCCAGAAAATTCTGTCATGACTTTAGAAGCTTCTGATAGGCTAATTTACACAATTTGATGTATTTCAAGGCCTACCACGGGACCACCCAGCCGTCATATTGCTCAGGAAGGAGACGCGTTCTGCCTCCTAGAGATGAATGTACTTTGGTGCAAAAAGTGCAAATCAATCCCAGAACAACAGCAAAGGACCTTGTGAAGATGCTGGAGGAAACAGGTACAAAAGTATCTATATCCACAGTAAAATGAGTCCTATATCGACATAACCTGAAAGACCGCTTAGCAAGGAAGAAGCCACTGTTCCAAAACCGTCATAAAAAAGCCAGACTACGGTTTGCAACTGCACATGGGGACAAAGATCATACTTTTTGGAGAAATGTCCTCTGGTCTGATGAAACAAAAATAGAACTGCTTGGCCATAATGACCCTCATTATGTTTGGAGGAAAAAGGGGGATGCTTGCAAGCCGAAGAACACCATCCCAACCGTGAATTACGGGGTTAGCAGCATCATGCTGTGGGGGTGCTTTGCTGCAGGAGGGACTGGTGCACTTCACAAAATAGAAGGCATCATGAGGGAGGAAAATTATGTGGATATATTGAAGCAACATCTCAAGACATCAGTCAAGAAGTTAAAGCTTGGTCTTCCAAATGGACAATGACCCCAAGCATACTTCCAAAATTGTGTCAAAATGGCTTAAGGACAACAAAGTCAAGGTATTGGAGTGGCCATGACAAAGCCCTGACCTCAGTCCTATAGAACATTTGTGGTCAGAACTGAAAAAGCGTGTGCGAGCAAGGAGGCATACAAACCTGAATCAGTTACACCATCTCTGTCAGGAGGAACGGGCCACAATTTACCCAACTTATTGTGGGAAGCTTGTAGAAGGCTACCAGAAACGTTTGACCCAAGTTAAACAATTTAAAGGCAATGGTACCAAATACTAATTGAGTATATGTAAACTTCTGACCCACTGGGAATGTGATGAAAGAAATAAAAGCTGAAATCATTCTTTCTACTATTATTCTTACATTTCACATTCTTAAAATAAAGTTGTGATCCTAACTGACTTAAGACAGGGAATTCTTACTAGGATTAAATGTCAGGAATTGTGAAAAACTGAGTTTAAATGTATTTAGCTAAGGTGTATGTAAACTTCCGACTTCAACTGTACATTGCTATGGTGCTTTGCTATGTGAATGGCCAGTCCCTTTTATAGTGTATTAGTGTTGTCGTCGGTGAGTAAGTTTATCACAGACACCACATGACGCGCACAAATCATATCAAAATATATATGGCAACAAAATCCAATTTTCCATAGAAATGCATTAAGATTCTGAGATGATAGTATTTGCATAATAATCCGACATTCCAAGTAGCACGCTGCTTCATCCATAAAGGTACACTGCTTTGCAGGGATATTCTGCTACAGCTGAAGTCTGTTCCTATAAAACAAGAGGACAGATCTATTGTGTCAACTGAAGCTGTCCCTGTTTCTCTATGTTAGTAAAGTAACTCACCCCTGTGGGCCTGCTAGCCTTACTAAATCATTCATATCGAGTACTGTAATTATAAATACAGTCACGCTCCAATACCCACTCTAACATAATGCTGAGAATAGCACATGCACGCACTCACACACACACACACACACACACACACACACACACACACACACACACACACACACACACACACACACACACACACACACACACACACACACACACACACACACACACACACACACACACACACACACACACACACACACACACACACACACACACACACACACACACACACACACACACACACACACACACACACACACACACACACACACACACAAAGGTATACCATCCTTCTCAGCCCACTGGCGTGTGAAGGAGTATATTGCTTTAACGTCCTCTGATACATTACTCTAATGTTCTCTACTTACGATATCTACAGAGAGAACAGTACTAACACATACTCAGACACTACACACACTCCACACACACAATCACCCGTACATGTAAAAGAGGGACGGACCATGCTATGCATCGTGGCTTCTAGAGGTTCGGGAGGCCTCTTCTCAAATGTATGCAAATGTTTGTGCTTGTGTGTTTGTGAATGAGTTTGCTTGCGTGTGTGTGTGTGCATTTGCGACTGATGGTGTTTAAGTGTGAACATGCGTGTGTGCTTTCTTGCTTGCATGTGTGTTAGTGCACAGTGTGACTGTGAGTGAGTCTTTTGTGGGTGTGTATGCAGATCGCTCAGAGCCATTTAAATATTTGTAATTTAAAAATGCAAATGCAGAGGCCAGATAAGCCTCTGCATTGTGGCCTCCTGCAGTAATTAGAAAAAGAAAGAAATAAGGCTGCTAATTAGGATGCCGTGAGGAAGTGTAGAGGAAGGATGTGGTCTTCCTGCTTGTCAGTTTCTACCTCACATGTAGTGCATGAATAACAGTCCCAATGCTGCTCCAACCGCTCCTGTGACATCACAGTCTTACCTCCAGCCTCAAACGCTGCACACAAACACATCATTTCTTTCATATTCACATCATACAGTTATATAACATTTGGCTGACCTCAAACTTCAAATTGGTAAAAGTTGTACTGACATCTTGTACTGACATCAGTGTTGTGTTGATGTTGGTGTTGTAATCACATCAATGTTGTGCTGACGTCAATATTGTACAGAGATCAATGTTGTACAGCTCAGCTATCAATGCATTGTAAGAAATGTTAGAATTGTGTGAAACTGCATCTTAATGACTCAACTTATCATGGAAACAAAGCTACAAAGGGAAAGTCATATTTACATCATGCAGGTGTGTGTGTGTGTCTGTCCTGTGTGGTTACTGAACACAGTGTGTTTCTGAGCTTAATAGACCACAGGGGCTGCTATGATCTACTGCTACTGAAGCATTAGCTCTCTTTCACTCACTCACTCACTCACTCACTCACTCACTCACTCACTCACTCACTCACTCACTCACTCACTCACTCACTCACTCACCACACAAAGAGCACAGGTAACCTTAGTACAACTTCAGAACTTCCAGCACCATGTTCCAAACATCTGAGCTATAGCAACCATCTACAAAAGTATATTGGCTTATACCACTCTAACCCAAACCTACTCAGTGCATACTGAACAGTCTATACCCCTGGCTTCTACTAGTTTAATCGCTCCACTCTTCTCTGTAGTGATTAGTCCAAACATCTGGACAGGGACATGGACATATGCTGGCCTCTAACCATACAAACCTGGACTCAGGGGTAGATGTACCATAGTAAACAAAAATCTGCAACGCTCAAGTTAGTATGGTATGTTACGTTTGGTATGGCATGTATTAATTTATGGATGTCCATCATCCATTTCGTATGATATGTTACAAATTGTGATAACGTTAGTTTTAAGGTTAGGGTTAAGGTTAAGATTAGGGTTAACGTTAGGGTTAGGGTTAGGAGTTAAGGTTAGGGTTAGGGCTAAGGTTAGGGTTAGGGTTAAGGTTAGGGTTAACGTTAGGGTTAGGGTTAGGAGTTAAGGTTAGGTTTAGGGTTAGGGTTAGGGCTAAGGTTAGGGTTAGGGTTAAGGTTAGGGTTAACGTTAGGGTTAGGGTTAGGAGTTAAGGTTAGGGTTAGGGTTAGGGTTAAGGTTAATTTTAGGGTAGGAGTTAAGGTTGGGGTTAGGAGTTAAGGTTAGGGTTAGAAGTTAAGGTTAAGGTTAGGAGTTGAGGTTAGGGTTAGGAGTCAAGGTTATGGTTAGGGTTAGGAGTCAAGGTTATGTTTAGGGTTAAGGTTAGGGTTAGGGTATGGAGTTAGGTTAAAGGGTTAAGGTTAGGGTTAGGGCAGTGCTTCTCAATTATTTTCTGTTATGCTCCCCCCTAAGAAGAAGTGAACATTTTGCATCCCCCAACTCTCCGCCGCGACTGTAAATAGTATCATTTGTCTATAAAATTGTTATAAGTACACCTCTGCATAACATTGTATCCATTGTATTTGATACTGAAAATTAAAATAAAATATAATCAATAAATAATAATACATTATAATTGATCAGTAACATTAACTCAGGAGCACAATATATGAAACACTTTGACCTATAAAACAAAAATGAATAAACCAATTTGTGCTGATTTTTTAAAATCAAATTGAGGAAATCAGGATTAATGGCTACAATGAGCACGTTTTGCAGAGCACAGCTTTTCGAAGCGAGGTTTGAAGCATGATACTGCAACTCTCAGATCCTGCCCAATGTTTAGCTGGGACCTGTACTTGGTCTTCAGTGCAGCAACAGCAGAGAAGCCAGTCTCACAAAGGTAAGATGTTGCAAAAGGAAGAAGAATGCCCATGGCCCTCTGCCCCAAGAGTGGATACTGCCTCTCCTACACTCAGCCAGAATTCACTCAGTGTCTGTGATGTGAACCTCAGTCTCAATGTGTAGTCAGACGTCATATCAATGAACTGGTCCTCCTCTGCAGAGCTGAAACCAGATGGAGCTGGTGCATTGAAAGGATCTCACACCCAGTTATGTTGGGATCTGTTTTCAGGGAAGTACTTTTACTTTTGCAGCACTTGCGTCATCCAGCATGACAGAGACCAGGTCTAATGCTGCAGGCAGTATCAGCTCCTCTGCTATGGAGTGGGTTTTTTTGCACTGAGCAATTTGGTACGCCACCTTATATGATGCTAACAGTGCTCGCTGGTTTACTGAAGTAGCATTCACAAAGCGGGACAATTGTTGTCAATATTCGGCACGTTTTCACTGAATAAACTCAAGCGGTTTATCAGCGTGATTGGTGTGTAATGTCTTTAAGTGACGCCTTCATTTATTTGGCTTCATGCTATCTGCTGCCAACATTTTTAGACACAGTAAACATACCGGTCTTTCCTCGTCCTCCACTGTAGTCACAGTGAAGCCAAGCGCTACATACGCTTCCTCATATTTCCTCGTCCTCCACTGTAGTCACAGTGAAGCCAAGCGCTACATATGCTTCCTCATATTTCCTCGTCCCCCACCGTAGTCACAGTGAAGACAAGCGCTACATACGCTTCCTCATATTTCCTCATCTCCCACCGTAGTCACAGTGAAGCCAAGCGTTAAATATGCTTCCTCATATTTCCTCATCTCCCACCGTAGTCACAGTGAAACCCTACTCCCTGCGATAAAAAAAGCATGTTCCCCGTGGGTCACACGCGCCCCCCTGGCATTGCTCCGAGCCCCCCCCCCCCAGGGGGGCATGCCCCTGGGTTAGGGGAAGGGTTAGCTAACATGCTAAGTAGTTGCAAAGTTGCTAATTAGCTAAAATGCTAAAGTTCTCCATGATGAGATTTGAATGTGCAACCTTTGTGTTGCAAGATGTTTGCTTTATACGCCAACCAAACCTTTCATTTTTTAGTTAAGTTACCATCTATATTATGTAACCATATCAAAAGTAACATATCATACTAATTTGAGCGTCCAGGATTTTAGTTTACTATGTTATGTCAAGTCTATGAGACCAGCCTGGTTATACTGAGGAGAGAGATGAAGGGAAAGGCAGAGAGAGGGAGATTGAAGAGAGAGACGGAAAGGATAGGTAGTGGAAGGCTTTGAAAAGCTCTTTAATTAAACCAATCAATGGCAAAGAGCAGTAGAAAATGGAAGAGGCAAAAAAGAGAGGGAAGAGACATGAAAGGAGATAAAGAAAGAGTGTGTGTGTGTCCACTTACAAATACATCCATGAGTATGTGTTCCAGAGTGACCTCTAGGTCCTCCAGTCGTGCTGCCAGCGTCATTATTCTTCTGATATAGAACCTATAAAACCCATCCAGGACAACTTAGAACACCCCTGTAGAACTTTTATACACAACTTATTATCCTTCACCGGAACTTTGACCACTGTTGTTAGTGTTTGTGTTCACATGGAACACAGAGAGAGAATAGATAGAAAACAGCAAATAATCTCAGAGAATGTGCAACGCCATCAAACAAACACTTCTATCTCCAGTTGAGACGTCTCTCCATATCAGACCCTGATGTCACGGTCCTTGTATCTCACACCAAACCAGAAGTGTCACCACAGAACAGAAGCATAGCAGTATATTCCTCTCTGATCCACAGTAAGAATCATCTGAGAACTGAGCCCTGGTCAGACTGAGGGAGGGCAGAGGGTGAGTCTTAGCACTGCAGACGAAGAGGAAGATGAGGAAGAAAAGAGGGAGGAGAGGAGAGAAAGTTTGAGGCTGATAATCACTCACTCTCTCTCTCTCTCTCTCTCTCTCTCTCTCTCTCTCTCTCTCTCTCTCTCTCTCTCTCTCTCTTTCAGGGTCTCGGTTCACACTGGAGGTCTTTGTGCAGAGGGTGCACCCAGGGCAGTTGATGCCTGTCCGGGGTGCTCTTGGCTGGGGTGAGATCTCTTCATACTGGGTCTCTATCAATGGGTCTTTGTGGCCCCTCATTAAGGCCTGGACACCACTGCTCACAGATAAACACAGACGGCTGGGGTCTCTCTCTGTGTGTCTGTGTCCTGGCTCTGTAACGTGATGCTTACGTAACATGGGTAATAGAGAGAGAATAACCCCCAGGAGAAGAATGGGAGGAGAGAAGAGAGGAAATTGGAAATTGAAGGTGTCTGCATGGGCTGTTTTTGTTTTGGGGTGGGGGGGCACTGGCATGTCATGTAACCCATTCTCTCTGTCTTTAACCAGCTCTGACTGATCTAAAAACAGAGAGACAGAGTGAGTCAGAGAGACGGGGGAAGAGAGAGAGAAAGATAGTGGGATGTGGGTGTACATACTGTAGGCAAAATGGAGAGAAACAAAAAGAGCAGGATGTGAGTCCATCTGAGTCATCATGAGAAAGAGCTTTATAAACATAGGCTTTACCAGAGATGATATGAGCTGTCTCGATGGGACTCTTGTTTAGAAGCAAATCAAATTTTATTGGCCACATACACACGGTTAGCAGATGTTAAATGCGAGTGTAGCAAAATGCTTGTGCTTCTAGTTCCGACAGTACAGTAATATCTAACAAGAAATTGAACAAATTCACAACGACTACCTTATACACACAAATGTAAAGGGATGAATAAGAATATGTACATATAAATACATGGATGAGCGATGGCCATGTGGCATAGGCAAGATGCAGTAGATGGAATAGAATACAGTATTTACGTATGGGATGAGTAATGTGGGATATGTAGACATTATTAAAGTGCCGTTACTTAAAGTGACTAGTGATACCTTTATTACATCTATTTATTACATTTATTAAAGTGGCCAGAGATTTGAGTCTATATGTTGGCAGCATCCACTCTATGTTAGTGGTGGCTGTTTAACAGTCGGATGGCCTTGAGATAGAAGTTGTTTTTCAGTCTCTCGGTCCCTGCTTTGATAAACCTGTATTGACCTTGCCTTCTGGATGATAACGGGGTGAACAGGCAGTGGCTCGGGTGGTTGTTGTCCTTGATGATCTTTTTGGCCTTCCTGTGACATCGGGTGCTGTAGGTGTCCTGGAGGGCAAGTAGTTTTCCCCCTGTGATGCGTTGTGTAGACCGATATACCCTCTGGAGAGCCTTGTGATTGTGGGCGGGGGCAGTTGCCATACCAGGCAGTGATACAGCCCGGCAGGATCCTCTCGATTGTGCATTTGTAAAGGTTTGTGAGGGTTTTAGGTGACAGGTCAAATTTCTTCAGCCTCCTGAGGTTGAAGAGGTGCTGTTGCGCCTTCTTCACCATGCTGTCTGTGTGGGTGGACCATTTCAGTTTGTCCGTGATGTGTACGGCGAGGAAATTAACTTTCCACCTTCTCCACTACTGTCCCGTCGATATGGATTGGGGGGGTGCTCCCTCTGCTGATTCCTGAAGTCCACGATCAATCATCTCCTTTGTTTTGTTGATGTTGAGTGTCCACATGGAAATAATGACCCGAACGTATAAAAATGTTATGACAACAGCCACATGTCCTTCAGGCACAGGCCCACATCCAGCAGGGTTTACACTGGGGATGGAGCGGTGGGATGGATAACGCACCTGAACGCTGGACAATAACGCAAATATGTGACTCACCACCTAGATTCGGTCTTATATATCAACATTTAAAAATCTTTTATTTTTTCTATTTTTTTTTTTACATTGGATTAAAGTAGAGACTCGGCGCTACAAAATGGTACATCATACACTGCAATTGAGGAAAATATGGGAAAGTAATTCTGCTTTGAAAGTTGATCAACTTGTAAACTCACTTTTGAGAAAACTATCTTTCAATGTTTTGGAGAGCCATTCTTTGTCTACACACATTGTGACGTGCCATGGCGTAACGTACAGCACGCATGAAGCAACTAATTCTGTCTTACAGCCTCTCTCCACCAGGTGTAGCACTTCTCTCATCGTTTAAAAACAAGAAAGGGACAGGGGCAGGGTAAGGGGGGATACGATTTTGCGTCATCACTGCAAGCTATCACGACAATCAAAATCCGCTGTTTACTTCTGAAGATCACTTTAACACTGCCCTAAAAACCCGATTCAAATTCGACACAAACCTTCAAATAGATACGTAATGACAGATTTGATAAACTCTTTACAGTGTTTTATTTACATTTTAGAGGCAATAAGGTGATAAGTTGAACAGATTGAGTGAAGAAAAGGCCGTTTCCCCACACGACATTTGTCCTTCTCACTATAACGTAATAGGTTTTGCTTCCTCACCAGCCATTTAAAAAGACCCGACGGAGCTCATTGCCTTCTTGAATCAGGCAGAGAATCATTGATTTTGTTGGAAAGGGGAGAAATTGTGCTTTACAATGGTATTGATATTACAGTTGATCTGGAAGTATTACGTTTTTTTGGGCGCTAAAATAAGGTCAATTGTACAGACCAGCGCGATGTACAGAGGTGAGTTAGGTTACGTTAGCTAACTAGCTAAACAATGGACCATAATCACAACTCATAACGTTACTACCCTGCATGAATCTGCAGGTAGCTAACCAACCAGGTTCTATGGCTATAACTAGCAAAGCAAATGTGTCTGATATACAAAGAATAAGATCGTACACAATGTTAGCTAGCTAACAGTACACTTGAAATGAAACCACTTACTGTCAAAATTAGAAACGTGTAATATCTGAAAATGTAGCTAGCTAGACTATCTTACCTGTATACATCATGGTTGGACATGTTTCCTGTCTGACGCCATGCATGGTTACCCTTAGTTTGAAGATGTAATCCAGAGTGGTGTTTTCTCCATCTCCTTAGCTATCATACTTGAATTCTACTGATTTCAAAACTCGGTCCTCCAGAAAGTGGAGAGCATACACATAACATTAGCTCGCTAACAGTACACTTTAACTTGACATTAGGTTTATGCAGTCTTACTACAAGATACATTAAAAAAAGCTGTGTTTGACATGATTACCTAGACATACTGACCAGCTCCAATAGACAGACGTGAGATACATGGGAGACCAATCCAAACTCATCTCTCGACATGTCCAGCCAACTTATTATCTCAACAAATCATGGCTAGCGGGAAGGTGGTTGACTTTTTCTGTGGCTAAACCAACTATGCTCGTAATTTATCAATTTTATTTGTATTTACAGATGGCATAGAAGTTTGATATAAAGGCACATGAAAGGTCACATATTCGAGAAGGCATTTCTGCCCAAAAAATGCATTATGATGAAAAACATGTTTTTTTTAAGTTCAAACGGCTCGCATGTGAAGTCGTGACTTGCAACATACGCCTAGTTTCCTGAATCGAGTCACATATCGTAAAAGCTGGGTTTTTAATTCACTACACACCAGTGTCAATGGTGATCTACCATTTGATCAATTAGATGATTCTAACTATTAACTGTTACTCTGTCTGTAGGACATCACTAGCAGATTTTAATAAAACTTGCATAAACTGTTTGGAAATGTGGCATTGAGATCTGAAAAGAGCAACTGTGTGTGTGGTCACATCATTAAGAGCAGAGTCTTTAAGGGTTCTGAAAGTGGTTTATAACTCTGACCGCATGACCGCGACCACAGTCTACTCTGCTCTGACATTTCTACAATACGTTTGGCTACATTATTTTCTTCTCTTTTTTAATGATCCTTCTCTCCTCTTTCATGCCCACTTTCTAAGCCTCCATGCCTTTAACTCCTTCCTCTGCCTCTTCTCTCTTTCCCTCCCTCACCCTTCCAGTCCTTCTCTGGAGACGTACATGTCAGAGGTCAGTGAGGCATCAGTCTGGGGTCAAGAGCACTGGGGCGTGAAACAGTCTGTCAGCAGCTGCACGTCTGGACATACACACACACACACACACACACACACACACACACACACACACACACACACACACACACACACTTTCACTGAGGTGCTCATCTCTCCCTCTACCACTCTTCTACATCCTTCTCCTTGTGACCAAGGTGTGAACTTCTCTCACAGTTTAAAAACAAAAAAGAAAGGGACAGGGGCATTCATCTCTCTCTACCACTCCTCTACTTCCTTCTCCTCATTCATCTCTCTCTACCACTCCTCTACTTCCTTCTCCTCACTCATCTCTCCCTTTACCACTCCTCTACTTCCTTCTCCTCATTCATCTCTCCCTCTACCACTCCTCTACTTCCTTCTCCTCACTCATCTCTCTCTACCACTCCTCTACTTCCTTCTCCTCATTCATCTCTCTCTACCACTCCTCTACTTCCTTCTCCTCACTCATCTCTCCCTAGCTTTCTTACTGTCACTCCTCTACTTCCTTCTCCTCATCTCTCATTCATCTCTCTCTACCTCCTTCCATTTCTCTCTCCCCAGAAAGTGGACCACATAACATTAGCTCTACTTTCTCCTCATTCTTCCCTCCTCACTCATCTCTCCCTCTACTCTTCTACCACTCCTCTACTTATTCCTCCTCTCCTCATTCATCTCTCCCTCTACCACTCCTTTACTTCCTTCTCCTCACTCATCTCTCTCTACCACTCCTCTACTTCCTTCTCCTCATTCATCTCTCCCTCTACCACTCCTCTACCTCCTTCTCCTCATTCATCTCTCCCTCTACCACTCCTCTACCTCCTTCTCCTCATTCATCTCTCCCTCTACCACTCTTATACTTCCTTCTCCTCACTCATCTCTCCCTCTACCACTCTCTACTTCCTTCTCCTCATTCATCTCTCCCTCTACCACTCCTCTACCTCCTTCTCCACATTCATCTCTCCCTCTACCACTCTTATCCTTCCTTCTCCTCACCACTCATTTCTCCATCTCTCCCTCTACCACTCTTATACTTCTCTTCTCCTCATTCATCTCTCCCTCTACCACTCTACCATTCTCCTCTATCTCTCCTTCCACTCCTCTATTCATTCATCTCCCCTCTACCACTCCAGTCTACTTCCTTCTCCTCATTCATCTCTCCCTCATCTCTCTCTACCACTCCTCTACTTCCTTCTCCTCATTCATCTCTCCCTCTACCACTCCTCTACTTCCTTCTCCTCATTCATCTCTCCCTCTACCACTCCTCATCTCTCCTTCTCCTCATTCATCTCTCCATCTACCACTCTCTCTACCTCCTTCTCCTCATTCATCTCTCCTACCACTCTACTTCACATCTCCCTCTCCATACTTCTACTCTCCACTTCTCTTCTTCTCCTCACTTCATCCTCTCCCTCTCACCACTACCACTCCTCTACTTCTCCTCATTCATCTCTTCTCCTCATTCTCCTCATCCTCTCCTCTACTTCACTCCTCTACCACTCCTCTACTTCCTTCTCCTCATTCATCTCTCCCTCTACCACTCCTCTATCTCCTTCTCCTCATTCATCTCTCCCTCTACCACTCCGCTCTCCTCATTCTCCTCATCTCATCCCTCTCCACTCCTCTACTCCTTCTCCTCATTCATCCTTCTCTTCCTTCTCCTCATTCATCTCTCCCTACCACTCCACTACTTCCACTCCTCATCTCTCCCTCTACCTCCTTCTCCTCATTCATCTCTCCCTCTACCACTCCTCTACTTCCTTCTCCTCATTCATCTCTCCATCCACCACTCCTCTACTTCCTTCTCACCCATCTCTCCTCTACCACTCCCCTACTTCCTTCTCCTCACTCATCTCTCCCTCTACCAGTCCTCTACTTCCTTCTCCTCACTCATATCTCCCCCTACCACTCCTCTACTTCCTTCTCCTCATTCATCTCTCCCTCTACCACTCCTCTACTTTCTTCTCCTCATTAATCTCTCCCTCTAACACTCCTCTACTTCCTTTTCCTCATTCATCTCTCCCTTTACCACTCCTCTACTTCCTTCTCCTCATTCATCTCTCTCTACCCTCTACTTCCTTCTCCTCATTCATCTCTCTCTACCACTCCTCTACTTCCTTCTCCTCATTCATCTCCCTCTACCACTCCTCTACTTCCTTCTCCTCATTCATCTCTCTCTACCACTCCTCTACTTCCTTCTCCTCATTCATCTCTCCCTTTACCACTCCTCTACTTCCTTCTCCACACTCATCTCTCCCTTTACCACTCCTCTACTTCCTTCTCCTCATTCATCTCTCCCTCTACCACTCCTCTACTTCCTTCTCCTCATTCATCTCCCTCTACCACTCCTCTACTTCCTTCTCCTCATGCATCTCTCCCTCTACCACTCCTCTACTTCCTTCTCCTCATTCATCATAGCCCACCAATAATAATCCAATAATGTGGAAGGACCACCAGAGGGCAGGCTGGGCTCATGGATAGTAGCCCAACAAGGCATGGGAGACAAGGTAACCAGAGGCAATTAAGCACAGCTGACGGTACTAATGACATACACTCCTTCCCCTATAAGAGAGAGAATGGAACCAGCAGAGAGGGGGGAAACTATCTCTGGAAGATGGCCACTGAGAGAGGAGCTATCAAGGAAGAACCACTAAGACGGTGACAATCCCGTGACTTTTTGTTGTAGTTTAAAGATAATCCTATTGTGTTCCTGTTTCATCTGGAGAAGAAGATGTATGTTTTTTTCCTTGGAAGATTTTCATTGATTATGTTGGAATGTTTTTGTTGACCAAATGCCCTCAATAGAGAACTGTGTGAAATCAAGAAAACCTACTCCTGACTCGTTTATTCCACCTTCCCGCTTTAGAGTGACGCCCAATTACTTGGTCCGCTCACAATAACAATACTCTCCATGATACCATTTATCCATATGCTTTAACATGGGGGAGATAGACATGGAATATCTCATTACACATGTAATAAGTTGGCCTGCATGTGGAGAGTTGTAGCTTTGAGTGATTCATCAAGTATTAGTTAGCCAGTCTATGACACAGATTAGAGAAGACTTTAGCCCCCTATTACAGGATGGACACACAACAACGTGACCTGGGGTGACACAATCACGTGCACAGATACACACACTCCTTAGACCACCTACGAAAGAGGTCTGTCAAATTCATGGTTTATGTCAGGTTTGTGTGTAATCCACTGAGTGTGAGTGACAGTAGTGAGAGAGAGTACAGCATGTTCTACAGATAACACTTCTCTCTTCTCTCAGTAAGCATCACTTAGCGTCACTCACACAGACCTACATATCTACTCAGACATTCACACTTAAATGTGTAAGAACACACACACACCAGAGATAAACCCAATATGATGAGGTGTTCATATCAACAGAACCCACCTATACCAAAGACTAGGGTTATATGTTATACTGTACATCTTCACACAGCAGATCAGTTCAAGTTTAGCAAAAGCTAACAGCACACGTTATCATGTGTTTAATTGACACGGTCCATCTCTATCATGGCACAAGCCAGACTTTCACAACAACACTAACAACAACCAAGCTAGCTACAGTATTACTGCACCAGAACCCTGTCTTTGCATGGCCGAGGCATCAGTACCTCAGGTCTTTGCATGGCCGAGGCATCAGTACCTCAGGTCTTTGCATGGCCGAGGCATCAGTACCTCAGGTCTTTGCATGGCCGAGGCATTAGGCCGAGGCATACCTCAGGTCTTTGCATGGCCGAGGCATTAGTACCTCAGGTCTTTGCATGGCCGAGGCATCAGTACCTCAGGTCTTTGCATGGCCGAGGCATCAGTACCTCAGGTCTTTGCATGGCCGAGGCATCAGTACCTCAGGTCTTTGCATGGCCGAGGCATCAGTACCTCAGGTCTTTGCATGGCCGAGGCATTAGTACCTCAGGTCTTTGCATGGCCGAGGCATCAGTACGTCAGGTCTTTGCATGGCCGAGGCATCAGTACCTCAGGTCTTTGCATGGCCGAGGCATCAGTACCTCAGGTCTTTGCATGGCCGAGGCATCAGTACCTCAGGTCTTTGCATGGCCGAGGCATCAGTACCTCAGGTCTTTGCATGGCCGAGGCATCAGTACCTCAGGTCTTTGCATGGCCGAGGCATCAGTACCTCAGGTCTTTGCATGGCCGAGGAATCAGTACCTCGGGTCTCAGTAAGGGAATGTCAGCATCATGCTATTTTAGCAATTTACTATATTTAAGAGCATATGATGGAACGAAACTGTCTAGACCAGAACCTCTATTAGTAGCTGCCTCTTACCTTGAGCAGGAACATGTTGTAGCAGCACCGTGTCCAGTCTACCAGATCTATCTCTGTCTCCCATTCTTCTCCCATTCAGGAGTTAGCGTTGGTCATGCTGCCAGAGGGAACCAGTAATCCAGTCATAACCATAACACTGATGACCAGTGTCCAGTCCACTGGGTCCATGTGGAATTGTAGAGTTTTAGTCTCTAAGATCTATCCATCACCCAGTCTTCTGCCATTCAGAAGAGAGGTAGTCCTGTGTTCTCAGTGTTCCTCTTACTGCCACAGTGGCCTCAGTATTCTAACTAAAAGTGACTGACTAAATGTTCTGGGTCAGATCAGAATTCGGCTGGCAACCCAAAGCCTGAATCAGGCCATGTTGATGACGGGTCAGTACTGGTCAGTACCGGTCGGATGATTTGGTGTGATCCAGTGACTGTTCTGCTGAGTCTGACTGAGTTCTGGAGGGTAGTGTGTGTGTGTGAGTCATAGCTTCGCTACTACAGAGAGGGAGGATTTGTCAATCAAACCAGGACACGTCTAGGGGAGTTTAACGTCAGCACGCAGGTCTACCCTCTGCACCTACACATTATGGAGCCAGTGTTGTGTTCGGAAGAGAGAGCAAACAGCCTTATCTATTCCCGTCTTCAGTTTAAAGCCTCTTAGTGTCTCCAGGTCTAAAGGTTTACTGATAATCACATTTTGGGTCAGTAGGGGTTACAGTCTGCTGCCCTGATGCGGACACACACACACGTTCAAAGGGATTTTCTAAGAAACGTAAAAAGTGGTATGTATCTTCTTGAATCAGCTATTGCAAGATGCTACATGCTTCTGAAAATAGAGGTATTAAGTGTGCATGTTTCATTTATAAGGCACAAACCTCTGATCAAGACCAATGAAAGTTGAGAGAACCTTTTGAAAATCTATCTGTGTATCACCTCTATCTATGGAGGGGGAGTGGGAGAAGGGAGGAAGACAGGGGATGGGTCATGGTTGCCAGTGATGATGAAGGAGAACCAGGAAGTGCAGACTCACAGTGTTTCTGCTGAATCATCCTCTGCAGCAATCCTTTGTCGATGTGTGTGTGTGTGTGTGTGTGTGTGTGTGTGTGTGTGTAGAAGGTTATAGTCCTTTGTCCTAAGAGGAGAGGAGGGTGAGGTCCCCTCCCTCTCTATGTCATCCCTGCAGCAGTGGAGGTCACCTTGGTATGAAGTCACACAGACACGTGCACGTACGTACGCACACACACACACCAGTGGAGGTCACCTTAGTATGAAGTCACACAGACACGTGCACGTACGTACGCACACACACACACCAGTGGAGGTCACCTTAGTATGAAGTCACACAGACACGTGGAGGTCACCTTAGTATGAAGTCACACAGACACGTGCACGCACACACACACACCAGTGGAGGTCACCTTAGTATGAAGTCACACAGACACGTGCACGTACGTACGCACACACACACACCAGTGGAGGTCACCTTAGTATGAAGTCACACAGACACGTGCATGTACGCACGCACACACACCAGTGGAGGCTGCTGAGGGGAGGATGGCTCATAATAATGTCTGGAAACCATGTGTTTGATGTACAGTACCAGTCAAACGTTTTGGACACACTTACTCATTCAAGTTTTTTAAAATTAATTACTATTTTCTACTATGAAATAACACATATAGAATCATGTAGTAACCAAAAAAGTTTTATATTTGAGATTCTTCAAAGTATCCTCCCTTTGCCCCGATGACAGCTGTGCAAGCTCTTTGCATTCTCTTAACCAGATTCATGAGGTAGTCACCTGGAATGCATTTCAATTAACAGGTGTGCCTTGTTAAAAGTTAATTTGTGGAATTTCTTTCCTGCTTAATGCATTTGAGCTATCAGTTGTGTTGTGACAAGGTAGTGGTGGCATACAGAAGATAGCCCTATTTTGTAAAAGACCAAGTCCATATTATGGCAAGAACAGCTCAAATAAGCAAAGAGAAACGACAGTCCATCATTACTTTAAGACATGAAGGTCAGTCAATGCGGAACATTTCAAGAACTTTGAAAGTTTCTTCAAGTGCAGTCGCAAAAACCATCAAGCGCTATGATGAAACTGGCTCTCATGAGGACAGCGACAGGAAGGAAAGGAAGACCCAGTTACCTGCTGCAGAGGATAAGTTCATTAGAGTTAACTGCACCTCAGAAATTGCAGCCCAAATAAATTTTTCACAGAGTTCAAGTAACAAACACATCTCAACATCAACTGTTCAAAGGAGACTGTGTGAATCAGGCCTTCATGGTCAAATTGCTGCAAAGAAACCACTATTAAAGGACACCAATAATAAGAAGAGATTGTCTCTGGCCAAGAAACACAAGCAATGGACATTAGACTGGTGGAAATCTGTCCTTTGGTCTGATGAGTCCAAATTTGAGATTTTTGGTGTCTTTGTGAGATGCAGAGTAGGTGAACGGATGATCTTCCCATGTGTGGTTCCCACCGTGAAGCATGGAGGAGGAGGTGTGACGGTGTGGGGGTGCTTTGCTGGTGACACTGTCTGTGATTTGTTTAGAATTCAAGGCACACTTAACTAGCATGGCTACCACAGCATTCTGCAGCGATACGCCATCTCATCTGGTTTGCGCTTAGTGGATTTATTGTTTGTTTTTCAACAGGCCAAAGACCCAACACACCCCCAGGCTGTGTAAGGGCTATTTGACCAAGAAGGAGAGTTATGGAGTGCTGCATCAGATGACCTTGCCTCCACAATCATCTGACCTCAACCCAAGTGTGTCACACCCTGATCTGTTTCACCTGTCCTTGTGCTTGTCTCCACCCCCTCCAGGTGTAAACCGTCTTCCCCATTATCCCCTGGGTATTTATACCTGTGTTTTCTGTCTGTCTGTTGCCATTTCGTCTTGTTTGTTCAAGCCTTCCAGCGTTTTGTGTCTCAGCTCCTGCTCTTTCCAGTCTACCTTTTCTCCTCCTCCTGGTTTTCGACCCTTGTCTGTCCTGACCCTGTACCCGCCTGCTTGACCAATCTGCCTGTCCCTGACCCTGAGCCTGCCTGCCGTCCTGTACTTTTACTCCACCTCGAGATTAACAACATCTGCCTGACCTGACCCTGAGCCTGCCTGCTGTCCTGTAACTTGGCCTTTACTCTGGATTATTGAGCACTGCCAGCCTTGATCTGTCATTTGCCTGCCGCTGTTGTTACAATAAACATTGTTACTTCACACAGTCTGCACTTGGGTCTTAACTTGGTACCTGATAAATTGAGATGGTTTGTGATGAGTTGGACCTCAGAGTGAAGGAAAAGCAGCCAGTGCTCAGCATATGTGGGAACTCCTTCAAGACTGTTGGAAAATAATTCCAGGTGAAGCTGGTTGAGATAATACCAAGAGTGTGCAAAGCTGTCATCAAGGCAAAGGGTGGCTGCTTTGAACAATATAAAATATATATTAGTTTAACACACTTTTGGCTATTACACAATTCCCTATGTGTTATTTCATAGTTTTGTTGTCTTCACTATGATTCTACAAAGTAGAAAATAGTACAAATAATGAAAAACCCTTGAATGAGTAGGTGTGTCCAAACTTTTGACTGGTACTGTATGTGATACCATTCCACCTATTCTGCTCCAGCCATTACCACAAGCCCGTCCTCCGCAATTAAGGTGGCACCAACCTCCTGTGATACACACACATGATTGCTATAAGAACTATGCACACCAACATACACATCCACCTTTTCTAACTCGATCAGCGATAACCAGACCGTGTCTTTGTCTGCCCTATATACACACAAGCACAACTCTCACTAGTGTGAGTGTAAGGCAGTGAGCAGACAGAGTGCGACGGAGGCATCTTTCGGAAGCTTCTAGAAAGACACCAAAGTAATTCACGCTCCAGCATTTTTCTGCCCCAGTAAACTTGGTCCACTTTCTCTTTATACCCACCCACCCACGCACCCACCCACCCACACACCCACACCGCACACACGCACGCACGCACGCACACACACACACACACACACACACACACACACACACACACACACACACACACACACACACACACACACACACACACACACACACACACACACGCACACACGCACACCCTGTGTGAAATAAGTACATGGCTTGTTTCTCCAACGCTAATTCAGTTATAGTTACTTGCACTTTGCCTGTGGGTGTCTGCCTACATGTAGACAACAACACCACTGGATTGTGCACACACATTACCTCAGAAAGTCATCACTGCACAAACCATAGTCTGGACCACCACTATCACCTGAAAACACACACACATGCACTCTCACTCATGACACACACACAGGCCACACCCCGGGCCCAAACTTGAAACGCATGTTAAGTGGTTAAATGTTTGATGCAAATATGACATATTTAATCCATATTTAATTTAGACGGGCTAAATCATAGAGAGAAATGGAGTAAACATGATGCTAACCCCAGGGGTCCAGGGGAACATGGGAGAACACAGCTAACACAGGAGGGAGAGAGAAAGATTCTGACCTCGATTCATATCTTTCCTCCATCTTTCTGCATGGATGTGTTGGATGTCATACTGCCACAACCACTATCACTGTCACTGTCATACTGCGCCTTGTAATGCCCCTCAGAATCACTCTAGGCAGAATAGAATTGAAGAATAAAATGGACCTTCATTTTCTACATCAAAATTCTACCAACACCTCTCTCAGGCCCACACTGCACACACACACACACACACAGTCATATAACACCCCCCAGCCCCCCGCCCCCGCCCCAGAGATAATTAATAATTGTGATCTAACTACCCCCCTATAAAGCTTGTGTATCTGTACCCCATGCATCCCAGCACTACAGCTCAGTGAGAGTATGCAGCCCCCAACCCACCCTACCCCACTCCACAAATGGATCATCACAACCACCGTTCCATCTTACAAATATCTATCTACTGCCCATCTGCCCTTCAAGACTGTGGTTGGCCAACCCAAACCCTGCTGACTGCTACACCCCTCCCCCACACCAGGCAGTATTACTACAGTCCAGATGGGACCAGTAACGTTACCCTGCTGTACTGAAACCATTGTCCTGACATTACCTGAGGAGGGTGGGGTTCTCCTTTTGTTCCAATGATAGGCAGTAACAGAGGCAGGGGAGACAAATTCCCTTTGAAGTGACACTGAGGGAGGGGAAGAAGAGAGAGGGGGAGTCACTCTCCCCCTAGGGCCAGTCCTGTCCCATCTACAGTATGTCTGGATGACCGTTTCTCCTCATCATGGGGTATGGTATGGGCGACAGGGAGTGAATGATAGGGGGCTAGAGGGGCAGAGCAGAGAGAGGAACACGGGGAAATGAGGTAGACAGAGAGGCAAGGGGAGGATCAACGAGGAACAGGGAGGAGGGGTCAGAGGTAGTAGAGAGGGAGGAGCCAGGGGTTAAGTCCAGTGTAAAGGTCTCTCCAGGAAACAGAAGACGTTACAGGCCTGTCAATCTGTCACTAACGCACCCTGTCATTATTATTTCACATACTGCCTATAACACATACTGCATACACTCTCTCTCCTTCTCATTCCCCTTTTCTCTCCTCTTCTCTCTCTCTCTCTCTTTCTCTCTCTCTCTTTTCCTCACTCTCTCACTGGCCAACAGCATATGCTACAATTTGACAGCGGGAGGGGCAGGCTGAGGTCATCAATTAAACATGCACTAGAACCCCCTCGTTAGTGGCCATGTCATAGAGTTAGGAGGCTGACAGATGAGTGGGGAGAGGGTGTGTGTTTGTGTGTGTGTGTGCGTGTGTGTGTGTGTGTGTGTGTGTGTGTGTGTGTGTGTGTGTGTGTGTGTGTGTGTGTGTGTGGTGCGCATACATGTGTGTGTGTATATGATATGTGGGGAGAGATGTCCAATAAAAGGCTTAGTTTATTGGGGCCTTAAGGGGAACTATACAGAGTGACAGGGCCACAGCTCATTACAGTCTGAGCTGATCACAGGTGATTCCCATTAAACAGCACACTCTACTGGTCATCCCCAGAACTGCTGCTGAGGAGAGGGCTCTTCAGAGGAACAAAGATAAAAAGATATTTACAAGGTACGCACATGGACACACAAATATAAAATGCCAAATCTTGGGAAGACACAACAAGATGTACTGTTTACATTCCATAAAGGTCTGTCCTGGTGACTTGAACCATACATAAAGTCAGACGTCATTACAGTGAATCTACAGCATGATTATCTAGAGGTCTATCTATCTCAGGCCTGGGAAATTATTTTCCATGGAGGGCCACAGAATATATTTTTGACATCATAGGCCAGAATCATAATACAGGATTATACATCATGTGTATGACTGTGTTGGCAGATGTTACTTATTTAACATGCACAGAAATAAACCACATATATGTTCTCCTTTTGGTATGCATTTTCATTATTAAACATGCAGTGAACTACATGGAGGGAAAAGTACACTGTGCATTCAGCACCACGGACAGAACTCTTGTTAACTGGTACAAAAACACAAGAAAGAGAGAGAGCTCAACATTACATTTAAACTACTCAGTCAGTGTGAGGAGTGAAGTCTCTGATAGGCATTGACTAGAGTAATGAAGTCAGGTATAGTTTCTGATGTCGCTATGCCCAGGATTGCTGAGAGGTGAGGGTCAGTAAGAGATGATCTGTGCCTTGACTTGTTATATTTCATCACTGAAAATGTCTGTTCACATACATAGGTTGACCCAAACATTACAAACATCTTCCGAGCATGACTCCTAATCTTTGGAAAGTTTTGTTCATCGAAGATGCATTGAACCTTGTCAGTTCTATGCATCTCATCAACGTCAACAGTAAAGAGGCGACTCTTGGGATGCTGGCATTCTAGGCAGTGTTGAAAGAAAAGGCCATATCTCAGACTGGCCAATAAAAAGAAAAGATTAAGATGGGCAAAAGAACACAGACACTGGACAGAGGAACTCTGCCTAGAAGGCCAGGATCACGGAGTCACCTCTTCACTGTTGACGTTGAGACTGACTATTTAATGAAGCTGCCATTTGAGGACTTGTGAGACGTCTGTTTCTCAAACTAGACACTCTAATGTACTTGTCCTCTTGCTCAGTTGTGCACCGTGGCCTCCCACTCCTCTTTCTATTATGGTTAGAGCCAGTTTACGCTGTTCTGTGAAGGGAGTAGTACACTGTGTTGTACGAGATCTTCAGTTTCTTGGCAATTTCTCGCATGGAATATCCTTCATTTCTCAAAACAAGAATAGACTGACGAGTTTCAGAAGGAAGTTCATTTTGAGCCTGTAATCGAACCCCCAAATGCTGATGCTCTAGATACTTAAGTAGTCTAAAGAAGGCCAGTTTTATTGTTTCTTTAATCAGTAACAGTTTTCAGCTGTGCTAACATAATTGCAAAAGGGTTTTCTAATGATCAATTAGCCTTTTAACATGATAAACTTAGCTAACACAACATGCCATTGGAACACAGGAGTGATGGTTGCTGATAATGGGCCTCTGCACAGTTATATAGATATTCCATAAAAAACAGCCATTTCCAGCTACAATAGTAATTTACAACATTAACAATGTCTACACTGTATTTCTGATCAATTTAATGTTTTTTTAATGGACAAAAAAGTGCTTTTCTTTCAAAAACAAGGACATTTCTAAGTGACCCTAAACTTTTGAACGGAAGCGTATTTATTTATCTTTGATCTCTCTGTGTTTCATGATTTTCCTTCAATTCGCAAGAGGCTGAATGGATCTCACAGGACAAAGCATCTGAGTGAGTGAAACAGTGCCGCGCAGACTCTCCACGTGTAGGCCATCTATCTGATGATGTCTGGTTCAAACGAGTATGAGATTTCGCCTCCCATAGCAATGAAGGCAAGAGAATCCAGTGAGTATCTGGCCTTCCTAGACAAAAAAATACATCAAAAATTTGCCAATCAGCATTGAACTAAAATGAGCGTGCTCAACTGTTAATGGTCCTGGCGCACCAAAAAAAGTGTCACGGTAAGCCAGTTTGATTTTGGTGTCACTCATATCAAATCCCATTGAGAGCAAACATCATTGACAGAAAAACTTGAGTTGCTGCATCTCCTTATGTTGTTGTCCTCCAGTGGCTGGCTAGCTAGCTAAAATTGTCCCTTTCCTAAATTAGCCATAGGTGGAGATAGGGATTTGGACTTGTGGTTTTACTTAATTCTCTGGACTGGCCAATGATTATAATGTCAATTCTGATCTAACCATACATTCAAGCATTGTTGTGCCCATGGCCTGAGAGGATGGAAGTTCAATATGTAGCTAGATGTAGAAGGCTAATGTTAACTAGCTAACGTTGCCCATGAATGGACGTTAGGCTAGTGAGTTATAGCCAGGTAGCCTAGGACAACAAAAAATACTGTATGACAGTGATAGACCGTTTCGTCAATATAAAAGAGAGAAGGATGGCATTGGCGTTGCTCCACAGGTAGGGAGAGTCAACATATTTTTCTACTTGCACGAAAGCACACGCGCACACACACAAATCAGAACCATGGACAGCCACATCATATTTAGCTTACGTTGATTGGACTAAATTGTTTTTGTTATATATCTGTTGTCACTGCATTAGACTAAGCAGAGGTGATTTGATTGAAAGGGTGCTGGAATAGTGACGACAGCTCCTGTTTTCTTTATGACTTTGCTGAAACTCTGTGGTTCTAAATCAATAGTTGTTTAGTGGTCCAAAAATGTGGGAAACATTAACTTGCTTGACCCTGCTGTAGGTCATGTAACTGTCTTACTGTACATGCAATATGCTTTGTGGAATTCACTGGACTATGTGTGTGGTTTAATTTAATTTATTCTGCCACTGTGTCTTCTTACATATCACGGTGTCAAGGTATATGAACTAACAGGCTATAAAGCCAGCAACCCAATTATCACAACACATAGGATGTAATATGGGTTATACACACCGCTACTGTCTAGGCCTGACCGCTACTATCTAGGCCTGACCACTACTGTCTAGGCCTGACCACTACTGTCTAGGCCTGACCGCTACTGTCTAGGCCTGACCGCTACTGTCTAGGCCTGACCACTACTGTCTAGGCCTGACCGCTACTGTCTAGGCCTGACCACTACTGTCTAGGCCTGACCGCTACTATCTAGGCCTGACCACTACTGTCTAGGCCTGACCGCTACTATCTAGGCCTGACCACTACTATCTAGGCCTGACCGGTACTATCTGGGCCTGACCGGTACTATCTAGGCCTTACCACTACTAGCTAGGCCTGACCGGTACTGTCTGGGCCTGGCCGGTACTGTCTGGCCCTACCACTAGCCTAGTGGTTAGAGCGTTTTACTAGTAACCGGACGGTTGCAAGTTCAAATCCCCGAGCTGACAAGGTACAAATATGTCGTTCAGCCCCTGAACAGGCAGTTAACCCACTGTTCCTAGGCCGTCATTGAAAATAAGAATTTGTTCTTAACTGACTTGCCTAGTTAAAAAAAAAGGTAAAAAAAAAATCTAGGCCTGACCGCTATTATCTAGGCCTGACCGGTGCTATCTAGGCCTGACCACTACTATCTAGGCCTGACCACTACTACCTAGACCTGACCGCTACTATCTAGGCCTGACCGCTACTATCTAGGCCTGACCGCTATTATCTAGGCCTGACCGGTACTATCTAGGCCTGACCGGTACTATCTAGGCCTGACCACTACTATCTAGGCCTGACCAGTACTAAGGCCTGACCACTACTATCTAGGCCTGACCGCTATTATCTAAACCAGTACTATCTAGACCTGACCACTACTATCTAGGCCTGACCACTTCTAGGCCTGACCACTAATCTAGACCTGACCACTACTATCTAGACCTGAAACTATCTAGGCCTGACCACTACTATCTAGGCCTGACCGCTATTATCTAGGCCTGACCGGTACTATCTAGGCCTGACCACTACTATCTAGGCCTGAGCACTACTATCTAGGCCTGACCACTACTATCTAGGCCTGACCACTACTATCTAGACCTGACCAGTACTGTCTAGGCCTGACCACTACTATCTAGGCCTGACCAGTACTGTCTAGGCCTGACCACTACTATCTAGCCCTGACCGGTACTATCTAGGCCTGACCAGTACTATCTAGACCTGACCGGTACTATCTAGGCCTGACCACTACTATCTAGGCCTGACCAGTACTGTCTAGGCCTGACCACTACTATCTAGGCCTGACCACTACTATCTAGGCCTGACCACTACTACCTAGACCTGACCGCTACTATCTAGGCCTGACCGCTACTATCTAGGCCTGACCAGTACTGTCTAGGCCTGATCAGTACCATCTAGGCCTGACCAGTAATATCTACGCCTGGCCACTACTGTGTTGGCCTGGCCACTACTGTCTAGGCCTGACCGGTAGTATCTAGGCCTGGCCACTACTGTCTAGGCCTGACCGCTACTGTCTAGGCCTGACCACTACTATCTAGGCCTGACCACTACTGTCTAGGCCTGACCGGTACTATCTAGGCCTGGCCACTACTGTCTAGGCCTGGCCACTACTGTCTAGGCCTGACCACTACTATCTAGGCCTGACCACTACTGTCTAGGCCTGACCACTACTATCTAGGCCTGACCACTACTGTCTAGGCCTGACCGGTACTATCTAGGCCTGGCCACTACTGTCTAGGCCTGGCCACTACTGTCTAGGCCTGACCACTACTGTCTAGGCCTGACCGCTACTGTCTAAGCCTGATCGCTACTATCAAATCAAATCAAATTGTATTTGTTACATACACATGGTTAGCAGAAGTTAATGTGAGTGTAGCGAAATGCTTGTGCTTGTAGTTCCGACCATGCAATGTAGTAATCTAACAATTTCACAACAACTACCTCATACACACAAGTGTAAAGGAATGAATAAGAATATGTACATAAAGATATATGAATGAGCGATGGCCGAACAGCATAGGCAAGATGCTAGATGGTAAAGAGTACAGTATATACATATGCGATGAGTAATGTAGGGTATGTAAACATTATATAAAAGTGGCTAGTGATACATTTATTACATCCATTTTTCATTATTAAAGTGGCTGGAGTTGAGTCTGTATGTTGGCAGCAGCCACTCAATGTTAGTGATGGCTGTTTAACAGTCTGATGGCCTTGAGATAGAAGCTGTTTTTCAGTCTCTCGGTCCCTGCTTTGATGCACCTGTACTGACCTCGCCTTCTGGATGATAGCGGGGTGAACAGGCAGTGGCTCGGGTGGTTGTTGTCCTTCATGATCTTTTTGGCCTTCCTGTGACATCGGGTGCTGTAGGTGTCCTGGAGGGCAGGTAGTTTGCCCCCGGTGATGCGTTGTGCAGACCTCACTACCCCCTGGAGAGCCTTACAGTTGTGGGCGGAGCAGTTGCCTCTACCAGACGGTGATACAGCCCGACAGAATGCTCTCGATTGTGTATCTGTAAAAGTTTGTGAGTGTTTTTGGTGACATGCCGAATTTCTTCAGCCTCCTGAGGTTGAAGAGGTTCTGTTGCGCCTTCTTCACCACGCTGTCTGTGTGGGTGGACCATTTCAGTTTGTCCATGATGTGTACGCCGAGGAACTTAAAACTTTCTACCTTCTCCACTACTGTCCCGTCAATGTGGATAGGGGGCTGCTCCCTCTGCTGTTTCCTGAAGTCCACGATCATCTCCTTTGTTTTGTTGACATTGAGTTTGAGGTTATATTCCTGACATTACACTCTGAGGGCCCTCACCTCATCCCTGTAGGCTGTCTCGTCGTTGTTGGTAATCAAGCCTACCACTCTAGTGTCGTCTAGGCCTGACCTCTACTGTCTAGGCCTGGCCTCTACTGTCTAGGCCTGACTGCTACTGTTTAGGCCTGACCGGCACTATCTAGGCCTGACCACTACTGTCTAGGCCTGACCTCTACTGTCTAGGCCTGACCTCTACTGTGTAGGCCTGACCTCTACTGTGTAGGCCTGACCTCTACTGTCTAGGCCTGACCTCTACTGTCTAGGCCTGACCTCTACTGTCTAGGCCTGCCCTCTACTGTCTTGACCTGACTGCTACTGTTTAGGCCTGACCGCTACTGTCTATGTCTGACCCCAAATGTACGATCTTTGTCCCCATGTGCAGTTGCAAACCGTAGTCTTGCTTTTTTCATGGTGGTTTTAGAGCAGTGGCTTCTTCCTTGCTGAGCGGCCTTTCAGGTTATGTCAGTATAGGACTCGTTTTACTGTGGATGTAGATACCTTTGTACCTGTTTCCTCCAGCATCTTCACAAGGTCCTTTGCTGTTGTTCTGGGATTGATTTGCATTTGTGCACCAAAGTACGTTCATCTCTAGGAGACAGAATGTGTCTCCTTCCTGAGCGGTATGACGGCTGCGTGGTCCCATGGTGTTTATACTTGTGTACTATTGTTTGTACCTTCAGGTGTTTGGAAATGTTTCACAAGGATGAACCAGACTTGTGGAGGTCTACAGTTTTTTTTCCTGAGGTCTTGGCTGATTTCTTGATATTTTTCCATGATGTCAAGCAAAGAGGCACTGAGATTGAAGGTAGACCTTGAAATACATCCACAGGTACACCTCCGTTTGACTCAAATTATGCCAATTAGCCTATCAGAAGCTTCTAAAGCAATGACATTATTTTCTAGAGTTTTCCAAGCTGTTTAAAGGCACAGTTAACAACTTAGTATATGTAAACTTCTGACCCACTGGAATTATGATACAGTGAATTATAAGTGAAATAATCTGTCTGTAAACAATTGTTGGAATAATGACTTGTGTCATGCACAAAGTAGGTGTCTTAACCAACTTGCCAAAACTATGGTTTGTTTACAAGAAATTTGTGGAGTGGTTGAAAAACTAGTTTTATTGACTCCAACCTAAGTGTATGTAAACTTCTGACTTCAACTGTATGTCCATCTGTCTGATGTGTAGTTGTGCAGCTCTCACAGATGTGTGTAGATGTATGGGTAAACGTAGAGGGTAGTGGTAGGGTGTGTGCATATGTGTGTGTGTGTGTGTGTGTGTGTGTGTGTGTGTGTGTGTGTGTGTGTGTGTGTGTGTGTGTGTGTGTGTGTGTGTGTGTGTGTGTGTGTGTGTGTGTGCGTGCGTGCGTGCGTGCGTGCGTGCGTGCGTGCGTGTGTGTGTGTGTGTGTGTGTGTGAGTGAGTGAGTGAGTGAGAGAGAACTGTTCTGAATGTGTGCGAGCTCAGTTTCTCCTTTGTATCCTTGGGCAGCAGTGTATGTAAATCATGAATTAGACATTTGTGCACTTAAGCATAAAAACTGCAGCTGCAAATGCAGTGTATGCTAATATCACAGACACTGCAGAAGGATTACAATAACTGAACACTGAGAGAGGAAAAGGTGCACTGCAAATACACTACTTTGTGTGTGTGTACGTGCATGTAACCAACTTGATTTCACTACATCAACATTGCCCAAATCAGAGAAATGTTATTCTCTGATACGCAAATCAACTGATACTTACATGCACGTTTTGCAACCTCCTAGCAAAAAATGTATCTTATTGCTCTTGCTGCCTTTCCCCTGTCTCAGGGCTGTGTCACCAGATGCAAAGATCAAAGGAAAATGTTATGCCTCTTAAAACTGTTCGGAGATATTCCAAGTACTACAAGCTTCAAATGTGTTATATTTAACAGTGTCTGCTCGGAAGAAAAATAACCTAAATTAACGTTGATCTGCAGTTAGAATTCTAACAATCCCTCCATTTCCTTGGAGATGCTACCATCTCTGCATGGGCAGACAGATGGTGAAATGTATGGATTCATAGCCATGGGGGTAAAACACCTTTAATAGCCCCCTGATGTGTCTAATCCCCCCTCTCATACCTACACCCCTCTCTTCCACTGGCCCTAGGACAGTGCTGACACCAGACCAGCTAGGGGTCAACCAATCAAATTTCACAAGGCGTAGATACAGAGTGAAGAGTTGAAGAGCTGTAGGGGAAAGGGGGAGGGAGGAGAGAGGTAGAGGAGAGGATTTGATGAGGGTGAAAGAGAGTAGAGGGATGGGTGATGGGGTGAGGGAGGAATAGAGTAATGGGAGACATTGTGAGGAGAGCGATGAGAGAGGGTGACGGACAGGAAGGCAGAGAGAGAGTTGAAGATTTGATGAGGAAGGTATGGAGACAGGGAGGATGAGAATGGGGGATTGGTGGAAGGTTGAGTGGAGGTAGGAAAGGATGGGTTATGGGAGGAAGAGAAGAGAGGATTGAGTCAAAAGGGGTTGAAGAAAGGAGATAAGAGATGAACAGAAAATGAGGTGAGTGGGAGAGATAAGCTGCTTTCCTATGCAAGGTATACTTCTCTTTCTGCAGGTGCGCGTGCGTGCGTGCGTGTGTGTGTGTGTGTGTGTGTGTAAGTAATAGCCTGTCCAGGCTATGTAGATCGTGAGATAGGGTGGTGTATGACACCTGCTCTATTGGAGAGGTGACCCACCGGTGACAACACTAATCCACTACTTGTTACAACCGTGTGTGTGTATTTATGCATCGTTCAGATGCATGCCAAGGGATGACTTTAAATCATTACTCCCCCCCATACAACCTGAACCCCCCCACACACAACACACACACATACACACTCACTGAAAATAATATAAAGCCCAAGAACTGATGGCAGCCAATGAAGTAGAAAATTAGGTCACTGTGTTTCCATGACAACCGCTAACATTATGTTTTTCATTGGTTCACTCATTCTGTTGTTCTGTGGCACACACAGGCCCAGTAGAGATCAGAGATTGTTTGCTTGTGCGACCTGCAGTGCCATACTGTTTCAATAACAGGCCCAGGACAGATCAGAGACACATAGTGACAGTATCAAACAGGTACAGAGGGTCAGTCAGTCTACATGTCCTCCTACAGCTCACTGACATCACCACCACATGACTGTCTGCTGGTTCTCTCTTTTGCCTGGCACTTGGTTCCCTAAAATAATTCTAAATCAAATGCTGATTTGAACGGAAGAACAAACCAGCAGACACCAAGGCCCCCTAGGACCAGAGATGTCTGTCCCTGCCCCTGCCCCTGACTCTAAAACATAATAACAAATTAGATCATAGATGACTGCCCCCACCTGCCAATCCCCCCTGGTCTGTCTGAGAGCACTAGTGACAGCTGGGAGACAGAGTATCCTGGCTCTGCCTTCAATATGGCCGCCTGTCCTTTGCTCTCTGTCCGCTCTAGCCTTTACCTGCTGCCAATGTGTATGTGTGTGTGTGTGTGTGTGTGTGTGTGTGTGTGTGTGTGTGTGTGTGTTTGTCAAGGGAGTCCACCTCTCACCTCTCTTGTAAGGTCGGACCTTTCAAGATATGCCTTTCTCTCCTAATTATATTCAAGCAGGCAGCGAGGCGGGCAGCTCTATGGGGTCCTGGCCTGACCACCTCCCTCTCTATTCTTCCTTCACCTCATTTTCTCTCTCTGTTCTCTTCCTTCTCTTCTTTTAACCTGAACCATCCTGACTGCTGTCTGCCCTCCAATGAACCAGGTGGAGGGATGGAGGAAGGGAGGGAGGGGGATGAGGAGAGGGATGGAGATAGGGAGGAGGATGGGAGTGAGAAAAGAGGAGGCGAGAGGGAGAGAGTAGGGGGGCGCAATAAACATGATGCTTGAGGCCAGCCTGCTATATGGGCTGCCTAGGAGAGTCATTTTGGCTGCTGGAGGCTGTGTATGTGTGTGTGTGTGTGTGTGTGTGTGTGTGTGTGTGTGTGTGTGTGTGTGTGTGTGTGTGTGTGTGTGTGT
Organism: Oncorhynchus masou masou; assembly: GCF_036934945.1. NCBI lineage: Eukaryota > Metazoa > Chordata > Actinopteri > Salmoniformes > Salmonidae > Oncorhynchus > Oncorhynchus masou. The sequence goes on along the minus strand of NC_088242.1, from coordinate 70,028,536 downwards.
GTGTGTGTGCGCGCCCGTCCATGCTTGCGTGCGTGTGTCTTCCAGCCCTTGGCCGTTCCTATAATGGCTCAATCTGTTAGTATAAACACAGACAGCTGGACACCAGATACACATACAGTACATGTTCACACACACACACACACACACACACACACACACACACACACACACACACACACACACACACACACACACACACACACACACACACACACACACACACACACACACACATGTTCTCTTTAGTAAGGACTAGTAAGCTGTTGCGTTTCGTACTATTCTACTGCCCTACATGCATACATTACACACTACAGATGATACCACAAGGGACAGAGATGGTGTTTGTGTTTGTGTGACATTCTGATTTCTGCATAGCTATATAACTAAACAAAGAGGCATGCAAGTACAGTCCAGTGACGCTTGTTTTATTCAAATGTTATGCTTGACTGACCATCATTACTACCATGGCTATTGAATGTACAAAAGAGAGAGAGGTAGAGTGAGATAGAAGGAGGGAGAGAGAAAGGGAGAGAGAAAAATAATCAAGGGAACAGAAATCAGAGATTGGGAGACATGATAGACAAAGTGAGAGAAAGAAAAAGGAGAGATAACAGTGCCACTGGTAATTGCGGTCTCAGAAAGAGTTTAGCTCTATGGGCTCGAACACACCGATAGCGTTTGCCTGTCAAGAGTACTTGCAAACCGAGTGCAAATCAATTTGACATGTCTGCAGTCAGACTTCAACAGCGCGCTGAACGATCGGTAGAAGAACGGGAGATCCATTCAGTGCGATGTGTGCAACCCTTTAGGCTTGGGAATGGCTATACTGTCCCTCCTCTCTCTACCAACCCCAACTCCCACCAGTCTCTTTAACACTGTTTAGTGTTTAAAGTAACATATATCGAGTTGAAGTGTACCAATCAGAATTGGAAAGACTCTCTTTCTATGTGTTCATATGTGAGTAACCTGACACAAACCCATTCAAATGTACAGTATACAGTGTGAAACACTGACCTTCTTTTAGCAGACAACTGTCATTATGTCTGACACTCTAGTCAATGAAATCCATGGAACTCCCCTTGGCTGTTTGGTTTGGCTTGGCTGGGATTGATATGGAGATGGCACTGATACATTAGGGCTGGGTGGAGGGGGTGGCACACACAAAGACAGATGGCAAACCACTCCTAGCCCTCCTAGCCACCCAATAACTCTCCACTTGGCTCAGATCACAGAGAGATCTGGAAAAACCTATTACAGAGATCAGATGGACTGCCAAAACAGAAAGAGAGAGAGAGTCTGGAACCATTGATGTAGGGGGATTGATGGAGGAGAGTAAAGGGGAATGAGATGAGAGGAGAGGAGGACGAGTGTTGCAGTGTGTGAAAACCCTGATTGGACAAACCCCTTCAAAATTGGTTTGTAACTCACTGGTCGTGAATTCAGGTGTGAACATGTTGAGTGGAGAGGATTAGATCAGACTCACTCTACCACACACACACACGCACGCGCATGCGCACGCACGCACGCACGCACACACACACACACACACACACACACACACACACACACACACACACACACACACACACACACACACACACACACACACACACACACACACACACACACACACACACACACACACACACAGATGTGCGTACATGGGGTTGGAACTCACTGTGCTCACTGTGTTCATTTTATAGTCTAAGAAGTCCATGAAAAGAATAGTTGTCCTCACTTGATGCTCTGAGGTTTTCAAGCAAGAGACAACATGCTGCAACCAGCTTGACTTTGTTACACACTCAACAGTTTATAGCCAACAGCTTGGATTTACACCTTTACCACTCTGTGTGGCTGGGGAACACTGTTAACATGTTGGAGAGTAGAGGGGTGGTGTGTGTGTGTATATGTGGGGGGGGGGGGCACAGGGGAGAGAGGGGTGAGGGGAGGGAGAGAAGCCTGTAGAGATGTGAAGGGAAGGGGGATTCTGTCTAAATTATCAACTCTCCTCTCCCAGGAGATATTAGAACTACACAGTCATTCAGCCCACTGTATAACTGGGATTGTGTGTGTGTGTGTGTGTGTGTGTGTGTGTGTGTGTGTGTGTGTGTGTGTGTGTGTGTGTGTGTGTGTGTGTGTGTGAGAGAGAGAGAGGACTATTCAGTGCATATCTTACTGAACAATGGACATTAATCAACACTACACTGTGACAGACAAACAGAGAGCAACATTTCACCTCCCATCCCTGATGATAATAGCAGAATGCTATTTTATCTGGTCATAGCAGCAGCAGCAACAACATATACATATTTATTACAGCAGCACTGCCCTTCCCCATCTATATTGTATACTATGATGTTTACTCACACCACACTCATACATACACAGGGTACCTACAAATGTTATGCTCAGCCAGGTTACCTGTGATACAAGTCATTATTCCACATCCATCCATGTCTGAGGACGTTGGGAGAGGATGTGGAAACTGGGCACTAGGGGCAACAGTGAGCGATGTTACCTTCAAGTAGGTTTCAGTTTTGCTAGGATATTGTGGATGGTGAATTGGTGTAAGCGTCTGCCTTTGATAGAGAGACTGTATGGAACAAATGGAACAGTAGATAGACTCTGTATGGAACAAATGGAACAGTAGAGAGACTCTGTATGGAACAAATGGAATAGTAGAGAGACTCTGTATGGAACAAATCGAACAGTAGAGAGACTGCATGGAACAAATGAAACAGTAGAGAGACTCTGTATGGAACAAATGGAACAGTAGAGAGACTCTGTATGGAACAAATGGAACAGTAGAGAGACTGTATGGAACAAATGGAACAGTAGAGAGACTCTGTATGGAACAAATGGAATAGTAGAGAGACTCTGTATGGAACAAATGGAACAGTAGAGAGACTGTATGCAACAAATGGAACAGTAGAGAGACTCTGTATGGGACAAATGGAACAGTAGAGAGACTCTGTATGGGACAAATGGAACAGTAGAGAGACTGTATGGAACAAATGGAACAGTAGAGAGACTCTGTATGGAACAAATGGAACAGTAGAGAGACTCTGTATGGAACAAATGGAACAGTAGAGAGACTCTGTATGGAACAAATGGAACAGTAGAGAGACTCTGTATGGAAAATGGAACAAATGGAAAATGGAACAGTAGAGAGACTCTGTATGGAACAAATGGAACAGTAGAGAGACTCTGTATGGAACAAATGGAACAGTAGAGAGACTGTATGGAACAAATGGAACAGTAGAGAGACTCTGTATCGAACAAATGGAACAGTAGAGAGACTGTATGGAACAAATGGAACAGTAGAGAGACTCTGTATGGAACAAATGGAACAGTAGAGAGACTCTGTATGGAACAAATGGAACAGTAGAGAGACTGTATGGAACAAATGGAACAGTAGAGAGACTGTATGGAACAAATGGAACAGTAGAGAGACTCTGTATGGAACAAATGGAACAGTAGAGAGACTGTATGCAACAAATGGAACAGTAGAGAGACTGTATGGAACAAATGGAACAGTAGAGAGACTCTGTATCGAACAAATGGAACAGTAGAGAGACTGTATGGAACAAATGGAACAGTAGAGAGACTGGAACAAATGGAACAGTAGAGACTCTGTATGGAACAAATGGAACAGTAGAGAGACTCTGTATGGAACAAATGGAACAGTAGAGAGACTCTGTATGGAACAAATGGAACAGTAGAGAGACTCTGTATGGAACAAATGGAACAGTAGAGAGACTCTGTATGGAACAAATGGAACAGTAGAGAGACTCTGTATGGAACAAATGGAACAGTAGAGATACTCTGTATGGAACAAATGGAACAGTAGAGAGACTCTGTATGGAACAAATGGAACAGTAGAGAGACTCTGTATGCAACAAATGGAACAGTAGAGAGACTCTGTATGGAACAAATGGAACAGTAGAGAGACTGTGTGAAACAAATGGAAAAATAGAGAGATAGGAACTGCTATGATTGAAACACACACAGCATGTAAACCTGAATTTTCACAGCAGTATGACTCCTCTCTTCAACATTCTGCCCATCGCCCCTAGCAACGGCGGCAACCATTAACTTTCCCTCTGACTTCTATCATCACCACGGTGACAGCAGCATGAGAACCCAAATTGTTAAGGCAACCAAATCCTGTAAACAAATTTTCAAGTTTATCATCACCATAGTGGTGCGGAGTGGTGCCAGGAAAATATTCTCTCCTTCAACTTCAACAAAATGAAGGAGCTGATCGTGGACTTCAGGAGTCAGCAGAGAGAGCACGCCCACATCCACATCGACGGGGTCACAGTGAAGAGGGTGAAAACATTCAACCTGAAATGGTCCATTAACACAGACAGTGTGGTGAAAGCGCAACCTCGGGAGGCTGAAGAAATTCGGCTTAGCCCCTAACTCCCTCTAAACCTTCTGCAGATGCACCATTGAGAGCATCCTGTCGGGCTGTATCACTGCCTGGCACAGCAATTGCATCGTGCACAACCGCAGGACTCTCCAGAGGGTGGTGTGGTCAGGCCCATGCATCACCGGGGGCACACTGCCTGCCCTCTAGGGTATCTACATCACACAGTGTCACAGGAAGGCAAAGAAGATCATCAAAGACCTCAGCCACCAGAACCACGGCTTGTTCACCCCGCTACCATCTACAACGTGGCGACGGTACAGGTACATCAAGGCTGGGACTGAGAGCCTGAGAAACAGCTTCTATCTCCACATCAACAGACTGTTAAACAGTTATGGCCTGCTACCACCTGGTACTCTACCCTGTCCCTTAGAGACTGCTGCCCCATGTGTATAGTCATTGAACACTGGTCACTTTAATCACATTTACATTTTTACTCACTGTTCTTGCCACAATAAGAACTTGGTCTTTTACCAAATAGGGCTATCTTTTATATACCACCCCTACGTTGTCACAACACTACTGATTTGTTCAAATGCATTAAGAAGGAAAGAAATTCCACAAATGAACTTTTAACAAGTCCCACTTGTTAATTGAAATGCATTCTTGGTGACTTCCTCATGAAGCTGGTTGAGAGAATGCCAATAGTTTGCAAAGCTGTCATCAAGGCAAAGGGTGGCTACTTTGAAGAATTTCAAATATAAAATATATTTTGATTTGTTTAACACTTTTTTGGTTACTACATGATTCCATATGTGTCATTTCATAGTTTTGATGTCTTCACTACTATTCTACAATGTAGAACATAGTAAAAAAATAAAAAAAAACCTTGAATGAGTAGGTGTGTCCAAACCTTTGACTGGTACTGTACATATAGAGTGGGTAAAAAAAAATATACTTTATACAGTATATATATATAGTTATTCCTGACTTTTATTTTTGGGATTTGTCTGTATTGGTAGGTATTACAGCATTGTTGGAGCTAGAAACATAAGCATTTTGCTGCACCTACGATAGCATCTGCAAATATGTGTACTCGACCAATAACATTTGATTTGCTTTGATTTAGTAAAATTAGCCCGGGTAACTAACAAACAAACACGCACACACGCACGCACGCACGCACGCACACACGCACACACGCACACACACACACACCTACCCTGGTCCTCATGGGAGAGAGCAGTCCTTCCATGTCAGATCCTGGTAGTGATCCAGTCAGTCAGTATATTATATTCCAGATGAATAGATCCTGTTAGGAACGTTGTTAGGGATGATGTCTCATCCTCATCATTCCCAGTATTTCCAATATAACGCTCTAGATTCAACCCGAGACCGGAGGAGACTGGAAGAAGAGTGTGAGTCCTCTCTCGCTGGCGCGCGCGCGCACACAGACACAGAGGGGCGCATAGGAGGAAAGGACAAACTCGCTGTGTGTCGCTCTTCACAGCAGCTTCTGTGTGCAGTGACGGTGTAAGATCTCTCTCTCTATGTCTCTCTCTATGTCTCTCTGTCTTTCTCTCTCTCTCTATGTCTCTCTGTCTGTCTCTGTCTTTCTCTCTCTCTATGTCTCTCTGTCTTTCTCTCTCTCTCTATGTCTCTCTTTCTGTCTCTCGGTCTTTCTCTCTCTCTATGTCTCTCTGTCTTTCTCGATCTCTCTATGTCTCTCTGTCTGTCTCTCTGTCTTTCTCTCTCTCTCTATGTCTCTCTGTCTGTCTCTCTGTCTTTCTCTCTCTCTCTATGTCTCTCTGTCTGTCTCTCTGTCTTTCTCTCTCTCTATGTCTCTCTGTCTGTCTCTCTGTCTTTCTCTCTCTCTCTATGTCTCTCTGTCTGTCTCTCTGTCTTTCTCTCTCTCTCTATGTCTCTCTGTCTGTCTCTCTGTCTTTCTCTCTCTCTCTATGTCTCTCTGTCTGTCTCTCTGTCTTTCTCTCTCTCTCTATGTCTCTCTGTCTGTCTCTCTGTCTTTCTCTCTCTCTATGTCTCTCTGTCTTTCTCTCTCTCTATGTCTCTGTCTGTCTTCTGTCTTTCTCTCTCGCTCTATGTCTCTCTGTCTGTCTCTCTGTCTTTCTCTCTCTCTCTGTCTCTCTGTCTTTCTCTCTCTCTTTCTCTCTCTCTCTATGTCTCTCTGTCTTTCTCTCTCTCTCTATGTCTCTATGTCTTTCTCTCTCTCTCTGTCTCTCTGTCTTTCTCTCTCTCTATATCTCTCTTTCTTTCTCTCTATGTCTCTCTGTCTGTCTCTCTGTCTTTCTCTCTATATATCTCTCTGTCTTTCTCTCTATGTCTCTCTGTCTGTCTCTCTGTCTTTCTCTCTCTCGATGTCTCTCTGTCTTTCTCTCTCTCCCTGTCTCTCTGTCTTTCTCTCTCTCTCTATGTCTCACTGTCTATCTGTATTTTTCTCTCTCTCTATGTCTCTCTGTCTTTCTCTCTCTCTATGTCTTTCTCTCTCTCTATGTCTCCCTGTCTTTCTCTCTCTTTGTATCTCTGTCTTTCTCTCTCTCTGTCTCTGTCTTTCTCTCTCTCTCTATGTCTCTCTGTCTTTCTGTCTTTCTATGTCTCTCTCTTTGTATCTCTGTCTTTCTCTCTCTCTGTCTCTGTCTTTCTCTCTCTCTCTATGTCTCTCTGTCTTTCTCTCTCTCTCTATGTCTTTCTCTCTCTCTATGTCTCTCTGTCTTTCTCTCTCTCTGTCTCTGTCTTTCTCTCTCTCTCTATGTCTCTCTGTCTTTCTCTCTCTCTGTCTCTGTCTTTCTCTCTCTCTCTATGTCTCTCTGTCTTTCTCTCTCTCTGTCTCTGTCTTTCTCTCTCTCTCTATGTCTCTCTGTCTTTCTCTCTCTCTATGTCTTTCTCTCTCTATGTCTCTCTGTCTTTCTCTCTCTCTGTCTCTGTCTTTCTCTCTCTCTATGTCTCTCTGTCTTTCTCTCTCTGTCTCTGTCTTTCTCTCTCTCTCTATGTCTCTCTGTCTTTCTCTCTCTCTCTATGTCTTTCTCTCTCTATGTCTCTCTGTCTTTCTCTCTCTCTCTGTCTTTCTCTCTCTCTATGTCTCTCTGTCTTTCTCTCTCTATGTCTTTCTCTCTCTCTATGTCTCTCTGTCTTTCGCTCCCTCTGTCTCTGTCTTTCTCTCTCTCTCTATGTCTCTCTGTCTTTCTCTCTCTCTCTATGTCTTTCTCTCTCTCTATGTCTCTCTGTCTTTCTCTGTCTCTGTCTTTCTCTCTCTATGTCTCTCTGTCTTTCTCTCTCTCTGTCTCTGTCTTTCTCTCTCTCTCTATGTCTCTCTGTCTTTCTCTCTCTGTCTCTGTCTTTCTCTCTCTCTCTATGTCTCTCTGTCTTTCTCTCTCTCTCTATGTCTTTCTCTCTCTATGTCTCTGTCTTTCTCTCTCTCTGTCTCTGTCTTTCTCTCTCTCTATGTCTCTCTGTCTTTCTCTCTCTCTCTATGTCTTTCTCTCTCTCTATGTCTCTCTGTCTTTCTCTCTCTCTGTCTCTGTCTTTCTCTCTCTCTCTATGTCTCTCTGTCTTTCTCTCTCTTTCTCTATGTCTCTCTGTCTTTCTCTCTCTCGCTCTCTCTCTGTCTTTCTCTCTCTCTATGTCTCTCTGTCTTTCTCTCTGTGTGTCTCTCTGTCTTTCTATCTCTCTGTCTCTGTCTTTTTCTCTCTCTGTGTGTGTCTCTCTCTCTCTCTGTCTCTCTCTCTGTCTCTCTGTCTTTTTCTCTCTCTGTCTCTGTCTTTTTCTCTCTCTATGTCTCTCTGTCTTTCTCTCTCTCTACGTCTCTCTGTCTTTCTCTCTCACCCCTCTCTCCTTCTCTCACTCTCTTGTTCTCTTGCCCTTTTCCCTTCTACTAATTTCTACCCTTGCCTCCATCATTCTCTCCCGCTCTGACCCTTGGCTGGGGTCATGGTGTGTGTGTGTGATTGAGTGTGTGTGTGTAAGGTTCAAGGGGTGTCTTCTCCAGGGCTTGATTGTTCCACCAGACAATAGAAGCTCCTAAATGCTTAGCAACCTGATCTACCTCTATTCTCTTACAATATTGGGGGTGATTCACACACACGCACACGCACACGCACACACGCGTGCATATACCCTAGGGATGCACCAACATGAAATGCATCCTTACGTTATAGGGCCATTCCATTCCGGAGTTCTGCTGGGAATTGCAAAAAACTAGCAATCTCACAGATCAAAATGACACCTACCTACTGAATTTAAAAACATGTATTTTTAATCACTTGACTTCCAACCATTTTGGCACACACACAAATCTGCCACCAGCGCCTCCCTTTATTTTAAAGGTTTTTGGGGGTTCAGCCAAGCTTGCCAGCTAGCTTACTAGCTTAAGTTATGCTAATGTCTATGTGAAAAGATAGTGGATTCCTAATTTTATAGCCGGCTATTTGCCAGCAATGTACAATCATCTACACGCCACAGCTAACGACAATAAAGCAAAATGGCTTACTTATAACTTGAGCATAAATATCTAGCCTCCCCATAGACCCCTAGCTATGTAGTTTGTGGCAGAAGGGCTAACAGAACCTGGCCATTTGCAAGGTATTATGGAATCAGTCAAAATAAAATACTGTATACCCCTTTTAAGTTATACACTGAGGAAATCACTATAACCAGCCAACCAGCTCTGTCCTGGATATCATGAGTGGGTGCTTAATGGAGTGTGTGTACGTGAGTGTGTGTGTGTTTGAGTATGTGTGTCCGTGCAAGTGCGTGTCTGTAGAATGGACCAACAGGGTGAAGCCTCACCTCTGCTCTCCGAGCGGCATCTCGGCGTTACCATGGCAACAGCATTCGTCACCGACGAGAGAGAGCGAACAACTGAGACCATTAGAAGAGAAAACCTCTGAATCAGGGACCACAGTACTGAACAACATGCTAAGTGCCACTCCTATCTTATTTATTTCAAGTGTCAAAGATAGGATCAGTCCTAATGTGCCATTACAGAAGCAAATCCTAATGTTAGGACACTATTTAGGACCTGTAATCTGCTAACCTCAATAGTGTGCACACCCTCTAACCACACTACTGCTGTTCAGTACCTGTTCTAGCTCCAACACGACAATGATGAGATCATGAGAGACAGTCCCGTAGTACTGGAGAGTATAAGGAGATGAATTTGCAGGATGTCTTTGGCCTGTATTCTCTCTGACCTAGTTACAGCACTAGGAATTCAATTAAACCCTCTGGAATTACCATAGAAGATCCTCTCATTAACACACGTACCCACCCACACACACACACACACACACCAAAAGGAATTACCACAGAGGGATAGGCATTAGTTTCACACTGTGCCATTTAATTCAAGGTTAAAGTATGTCCTTACTATAGCCTAGATATCAATTAATAACACATTGTGATCTGAAATTAACCTCAAATTAATGACCTACACCCTGTCATTCATGACTGTATGGATTTAATATTATGTCACTAACTGATATTAGTAGTAATGTATAGCTATACCAGGTGTCCAGGAGTGGGATGAAGTAATGTATGTCTGTCTCTGTGTGCCTCTCTCTCCCTCTGTGTGTGTGTGTGTGTGTGTGTGTGTGTGTGTGTGTGTGTGTGTGTGTGTGTGTGTGTGTGTGTGTGTGTGTGTGTGTGTGTGTGTGTGTGTGTGTGTGTGTGTGTGTGTGTGTGTGTGTGTGTGTGTGTGTGTGTGTGTGTGTGTGTGTGTGTGTGTGTGGTATGTACATGTGGGAGTGTCTGCATCTCCACCCCTACAATTACCACTGGTGACTGCGGGACCAGTAATTGATTCGTGCCGACAACCAGGCAATTTACTGCAACGCTGATACACCATCGATTTACCACTGTGACTGGACGACACAGACATCCCTGCACAACAACGCATAGAGACGATCAATTCTCAATTTCACCAATACCAGTTAGAAAAATGTACCTAAAATACATCTTAAATATAACTCCAAAATGAAGCCCATCCAAAACTAAGTCTACATTCTTTCAACACATCTCTAAACCTCGTATTTAACAGTACATAACTCAAAAACCCAATTCAACGGCCGTGTAGGACTCATCTCGTCTCTCCAGTCCTCGAGAGGTAAAGCAGGGTTGTATACAGAGTATAAATCCAATATGGAAGGATAATGGAGAAGAGATAATTGACTGAATGTGTTCTCTCTCTAGATATATACCCTATTTCCCTTATCCCCTGCTCCCACTGCAATTCCCCTATTAATTCTACAAACACTTTCTCTGTCACCCCCTTTCTCTCACTCTTCCTCGCCCACTCTCTTCTCTTCCCCTCTGTATCTTCTCTCTCTCTCATTGTTTCTTTTTTGTTGCCCCATGTCTCAGTCTCCTGCTCTTTAAATCTCCATCTTTCCAATCACAATTTTCTCTAATTCAATCTCCATTTCCACCTGACCACCCTCTCAAGGTTCGTTGAGTGGTTGGTGCTATCGTCTGTGGACCATCTGTGATGTCCCTGGGTTGACTCATAAGGATTATGTGTCATATGTCTTGATGTAGTATTCTGTTTGTGTGTTTGCACCTGCATGCCTGACACCTACAGAAAGGAATTCAGCTACTCAGAATTACTTCCAGACTTAACAGTGTCATGACGTTGCCCTGTTGGGTGAGGTTTATGACCCCCCCCCCATAAATACCTTTCCCCGTTTCTCTCCACTCTACAGAATGGCCTCTTGGAAAGCCCTGTGTTACCACAGAGAGAGTATGGGAACATCAAAAGGTTGGGGAATTAAACAATATTTCCCTTTCTCAACCAGTTGAAAGTGTCGGTTGGTACTTAATGAATATGATGTCAGATCAGTTGGACATTATATCTGATGATAGGATGACATAAATTGTATCTTTGAAAGTCTAGACATTCTAGTTATCAGATTCACATGGAATTGTTCTGCAATTTATTTGTGAAAAGATTACAATTAATTTTAGCATCTAAATTAGAAAAAAAAAATCATAAGATAACTATACTCACTCAGTGGCCACGCTCAAGTGAACAGACATTGGTTATGAAACATCCCCTTCTCTCCCCCAAATCAAAAGCCCGTTGACAGAAGACAAATTTAGTTCCCGACGACGTGAGGACTGCTGTCCATACATTTCAGCTAATTTCAACTACAACCTAACAAAATTAACATTTAGTTTCTGATGACGTGAGGACTGGTGTCCATACGTTTATTAAAAGGGCTCATTTCAACGTGGAGGTGACGATCACCACGTTGGAATAGTGAATTTCGACCAGCCAGAATACAGCGTGAGCTGGTTATGGCAACTTGGTATGAACTTTGAACGATTATTCACTAAAAAAGTGATACATCCTAGATGTCGAGTTCTCAGCTGCAGCTGTAAACATATGTGGCCTAGGAAAGGACAGACAATCTCAGAAGAATGACAGTCTACTTTAATGTATCCACTCTACAACACTACGACCAGAAAGATTCTTCAAAGGACAATGGCAATCTCCGCTGGGTAAACCAGACTTCTATCTTCAACCCATCTACCGAAGCGCAGCTCAGAATACATATTTTATCTTCCATTTTCCTTTTCCAAATGGGCGGTTACTAGAATGCATAAGATTCTGTATTAACAGTAGCATAGCTTCTCAAGGTCCGATAGACCCAATCCCTTTTTCCCTCAGTCTTCCCGCTCTTTCATTCAAACCCAACCCCCTTCCTCATATCAGGTTAGCGCAAAAACAAATCAAATGTATTTATATAGCCCTTTGTACATCAGCTGAAATCTCAAAGTGCTGTACAGAAACCCAGCCTAAAACCCTAAACAGCAAGCAATGCAGGTATAGAAGCACGGTGGCTAGGAAAAACTCCCTAGAAAGGCCAAAACCTAGGAAGAAACCTAGAGAGGAACCAGGCTATGAGGGGTGGCCAGTCCTCTTCTGGCTGTGCCGGTTGGAGATTATAACAGAACATGGCCAAGATGTGACAATGTTCATAAATGACCAGCTTGGTCAAATAATAATAATCACAGTAGTTGTCGAGGGTGCAGCAAGTCAGCAACCCAATAGGGGCTTTTCATGACATGATTAGTAATTGATGTGTGATCTACCCTGTGTATATATATGTCATTCTGTGTGATTATTTTGGTATTTAGTAAATAAATAATTAAGACAATTTGTGTATTGCTGATTCAACTTGTTAGCTAGGGTTTATGCAGATAACCAAGTACTTACAACAATCAGAATGAGACCAATCGAGGTGACGATTAATAATGGACTACTATTGATATAAAAGATTTTCTGATCTTTAAGAGAGTGGATTCGGGAGATAACCGTGGTTCTGTGGTGCCCCAGGTTATTAATGGTTTAATTGTTGCATGGTTTAATTTAATCACGTAATAAATAAATGTTAGGTAATCGATTTGATAAAATAGCATGTCTTATAATGTAATCAGTCAGAGACACGACAACAGGTAACTGGTCTACAAGCACACACATACACACGCACACACACAGATTTCTAGAATTGGTGTATAACTTTATCTTGAAGCTAATGACCATATCATTATGCAGACTAATTTAAATCTGGATTCATATTAATAACATGATTTCAGGGGAAAAGCAAATTATTCCCAGGCCAGGCACCACCATGGAATATAATTACTATGCGGTCCACAACACAATCACCCAGAGAGACTAGCCAATTCACACAACCAACCTAGTCCATCAGACCATGTGATTACACACACACACACACACACACACACACACACACACACACACACACACACACACACACACACACACACACACACACACACACACACACACACACACACACACACACACACACACACACACACACACACACACGCACACACACACACAGTCCTACCCCTCCATTCCCACACACTCATTGCTAGTGTATATAATTGAATAAGAGCTGTGTTATAGCAGCAGCAGTTCCAGTGGGGAGGAGGTGAGACGAGAATCTTCACAACCTGCTACTAACATCTCATTATGCTGCTGACCCCTGACCGTGTGTGTGTGTGTGTGTGTGTGTGTGTGTGTGTGTGTGTGTGTGTGTGTGTGTGTGTGTGTGTGTGTGTGTGTGTGTGTGTGTGTGTGTGTGTGTGTGTGTGTGTGTGTGTGTGTGTCAGCCATGTTGGCTCAATAAACCCCAGGGTCCACAGTTTCCTGCTGCTCACTTATTAAACCTGGCGGGATGGGTACCACACAATCTTAGGCCTGATAATGCCGTGTGTGTATTTATTTGTATTTACACATGCATGCTTCTGTTTACTGATAAAGTATGAGAGAACACAGGTGAAAGGGTCATTCCAGTCAGCCAATGCAGTTGCAATGGTGAAAAATATCCCAAGAAGCAATGAGCATAGTAACATGGTTTTAAAATAAATGTAATTTAAATAAATATAATAGAGGCAGTTGTAATAGAATTGGATTTCTGCTGTTTTCTGTTTTCTGCTGTAAATGCATACTAATATAATTGTACAGCCATAAGACATAAGCAAAGCTTTAGGCACAATAATGCATGTGTAAAGGTGCATGTGTGGGTTGGCAGGTAGCCTAGTGGTTAGAGCGTTGGGCCAGTAAACGAAAGGATGCTGGATCAAATCCCGAGCTGAAAGGATAAAAATCTGTCATTCTGCCCCTGAACAAGGCAGTTAACCCACTGTTCCCCAGTAGGCCAGCATTGTAAATAAGAATTTGTTCTTAACTGACTTAGTCAAATGAAGGTTAAATACAAGATAACAAATGTTAAAAAAAAAGGTGAGCAGTGTTGATATAACAATAGTATAGCAGCATTGTTGTGTCTGGCTGTATGTCTGTTTGTCTATATATACAAAAGTATGTGGACACCTCTTCAAATGAGTGGATTTGGATATTTCAGCCTCATCCGTTGATGACGTGTATAAAATCAAGCACACAGCCATGCAATCTCCATAGACAATCATTGGTATTAGAATGGCCTTACTGAAGAGCTCAGTTACATTCAACAAGGCACCGTCATAGGATTCCACCTTTCCAACAAGTCAGTTTGTCAAATTTCTGCCATGTTAGAGCTGCCGCGGGCAACTGTAAGTGCTTGTGAAGTGAAAACGTCAAGGAGCAAATCCGGCTCAGCCACAAAGTGGTAGGCCACACAAGCTCACAGAACAGGACCGCCAAGTGCTGAAGCGCGTTGTTGTCCTCGGTTGCAAAAATCACCACCGAGTTCCAACCTTCTCTGGAAGCAGAGTCAGCACAAGAACTGTTAGTCGGGAGCTTCATGAAATTGGTTTCCATGGCCAAACAGCCGCACACAAACCTAAGATCACCATGCGCAATGCCAAGAGTCGACTGGAGTGGTGTACAGTTCACCGCCATTGGACTCTGGAGCTGTGGAAACACATTCACTGGAGTGATGAATCACACTTCACCATCTGGCAGTCTGATGAACAAATCTAGGTTTGGCGGATGCCAGGAGAACACTACCTACGCCATTGTGTAATGCCAACTGTACAATATGGTGGAGGTTGAATAATGGTCTGGGGCTGTTTTTCATGGTTCGGTCTAGGCCCCTTAGTTCCATTGAAGGGAAATCTTCACACTACAGCATACAATGGCATTCTAAACGATCCTGTGCTTCCAACTTTGTGGCAACAGTTTGGGGAAGACCATTTCCTGTTTCAGCATCACAATGGCCCTGTGCACAAAGTGATGTGACGACCCTCCCACTCTGTCTGCCGTATTCTGTCTTTGTTCTTGTTTCCTTATTAGGATGCCGGTGGGCGGAGTTGGGGAGGGTCGTCAGCTACATGGGAAACACCTGGGCCAGGTGTGTCCCAGGATAAATAGACCTCTTCCACATTCATGGAGGAGACTCTCTCCATGCAGACACCTTTGTAGATTGTGTTGTGGTTCTTGGTGGCCTTTTGTTTGTTTGCATTGGCACCTTTCAACACCCTGCATTATCACATTCATGCATGCAAAACACTCACTTACTCTACTGATTACTGATTACACACACCATTGTATATTTTCCTTCGTTGCTTTGGTTAATAAATATATATTTTGTTACTCCTTATCTCCACGTTGTCTCCCTTTGTTACGGGCTTTGAGCCGGTTCGTGACAGTGAGGTCCATACAGAAATAGTTTGTCAAGATCGGTGTAGAAGAACATGACTGGCCTACACAGAGCCCTGACCTCAACCCAAGTCGAACACCTTTGGGATGATTTGGAACACCAACTGTGAGCCAGGCCTAATTGCCCAACATCAGTGCCCAACCTCAGTAATGCTCTTGTGACTGAATGGAAACAAGTCCCCACAGCAATGTTCCAACATCTAGTGGAAAGCCTTCGCAGAAGGGTGGAGGCTCTTATGGCAGAGGGTTCACCAACTCCATATTAATGCCCATGATTTTGGAATGAGATGTTCGATGAGCCCATGTCCACATACTTTTGGTCATGTAGTGTATCTACAGTATCTGTATGTTTCAACAGAGGCAGAGTGACTTATAGCCCCATCAAACCCTAACATACTTTCCTGCTGACGCAACATTAACCTGTCAGCCATTCACACACACATGCATGTGCGCACATATTAGGGGTAATAAATGGCCTTAATGAACCATGAACGCGTTTCTTGAGTAATAAAAGTCACTTTTCATTTTGTATTTATTCATTATTTTAGAAAAAATTGGGACCCTTAATTTCTAACAATGTGACGCGTGAATTTCTGATTCATTCAGATCCAATTCAGTCCACAATATAATGGCCACTGTACTAACATGACCCCTTCACTGTTGACCATCTGTCAAGTTGGGGGTTACAATGCCTGTATATAAATACAACACATTAACCACATTATAACCATTGTTCATTGGGTCTACATTGAACACATGAGATATCTCTGTATTTCATTTTTTATAAAATTGCAAGCATTTCTAAAAACATGTTTAGATGTGTAGATGGGTGAGATAAAAATTATATTGAATCAATTTTGAATTGAGGCTGTAACACAACAAAATGTTGAATAAGTTGAGGGGTATGAAATACATGATTTATGTCTAAATATATGAAGACACCAAGAACGTCAATTACAGGTCAATTACTGTTTAATGCATTTAACCTAATTATTGTAGACCCAATGAACAATGTTATAATGTGGTTAATGTGTTGTGTTTATTATCAGGCATTTTAACCCCCACCTTGAACAATGGTAAACAGTGCAGGTGTTCTGTTAGTAAAGTGGCTATTATATTATTGAGTGAATTCGATTAATGCAACTGTTTCAAACTGAATTAATCAGACGTTTACACATCATATTGTTATAAATAAACTTGGTTAAACGTTCCTCAAAAAAATATGTTCAAGCGTTCACACGCTTAAGTCACACCAAGTCAGACAATGATTATTAAAAAAAAATGTGTTCACACTTTCACATGTTCACACGTTCAACTGTTCATTTGTGGTATTTACCACACATGCACAATTTGTCCCTCCCTATGTCCCTCTTCAGCCCCACTCCCCTCAGGAGTAGATGAGTGGATGGGTGGGGGAAGGGACAAAGTAGTGGAGAAGATAGTAGAGAAAGACAATATACAGATAGGACAATGCTAGACAATATACCACTCACTGCCACCCCTTCTGCACGAGCGACACCGTCCCCTTTCCCTAGTCCCCTCTTCCCTGTCTCCCCAGTCCCTCTATCCGTCTCCCCTCTTTGCTCCTGTGTTTTCTTTCTGTGCTTCAACAAAGAAAATGCAATTACACTCTTCAGAAAACATTCTAATGGATTTCGGCTGTTGGCTCTGTTCACTTAAAAAGAGCCGTTAATTTGGCTCCCAAACGGCTCTTTGTTCAGTAGTGCTTAACAATTAGTGAAAAACCATGAAAGATTGTATATTTCTAATTGAAAGCCTTAAAGGTTGCCTACCATTATGTCAGTTTGTGAAATGTGAGTTCAAATACATTTTCACCAGGTGAAATTAGATTGCTTGCAAAATTGTAAAAAAAATATTTACAATTTAGCGTGGACCAGAATGAGGCTCTCTCCTCACTATCTATTGTTCCTGCAATGAGGAATTACCTCATTCAGATACATTTTTTTATAACGTATCTACAGATAACCGTTGTCTGGAGCTAAAAAGCAGTAGTAGCAGTATGCAAATCAGGGAGCCAAATGAACGGCTCTTTAATCCTGATGTTCACCAAAAAGATCTGTTCAAAAAGAGCTGTTCGCTCGCGAGCGACCCATCACTATAGGCTATTTCAAATAGAATCCTTAAACACTTCGATGTGTAAAACAACACGAAGCACATCCAGAAGAGGACTGGCTACCCCTCAGAGCCTGGTTCCTCTCCAGGTTTCTTCATAGGTTTCTCCCTTTCGAGGGAGTTTTTCCTAGCCACCGTGCCTCTACATATGCATTGCTTTCTCTCTGGGGTTTTAGGCACGGTTTTGGTTTCTGTATTTTTTATTTCACCTTTATTTAACCAGATGGCCAGTTGAGAACAAGTTCTCATTTACAACTGCGACCTGGCCAAGATAAAGCAAAGCAGTGTGACAAAAACAACAACACAGAGTTACACATAAACAAACGTATAGTCAATAACACAAAAGAAAAGAAAAATAGAAAAATCTATGTACAGTGTGTGCAAATGTAGAAGACTAACAAGGTAGGCAATAAATAGGCCCAAGAGGCGAAAATAATTACAATTTAGAATTAATACTGGAGTGATAAATGTGCAGATGATGATGTGCACGTAGAGATACTGGCGTGCAAAAGAGCAAGAGGGTAAGTAATAATATGGGGATGAGGTAGTCGGGTGTGCTATTTACAGATTGGCTGTGTACAGGTACAGTGATCGGTAAACTGCTCAGACAGCTGATGCTTAAAGTTAGACTCCAGCTTCAGAGATTTTTGCAATTACTTTCAGTCATAGGCATCAGAGAACTGGAAAGAAAGGTGGCCAAAGGAAGTGTTGGATTTGGGGATGACCAGTACAATATACCTGCTGGAGCGCGTGCTACGGGTGGGTGTTGCTATGGTGACCAGTGAGCTGAGATAAGGTGGGGCTTTACCTAGCAAAGACTTATAGATGACCTGGAGCCAGTGGGTTTGGCAACGAATATGTAGTGAGGGCCAGCCAACAAGAGCATACAGGTCGCAGTGGTGGGTAGTATATGGGGCTTTGGTGATAAAACGGATGGCACTGTGATAGACTACATCCAGTTTGCTGAGTAGAGTGTTGGGGGCTATTTTCTAAATGACATCAAGGATCGGTAGGATAGTCCGTTTTACGAGGGTATGTTTGGCGGCATGAGTGAAGGAGGCATTGTTGTGAAATAGGACGCCAATTCTAGATTTGATTTTGGATTGGAGATGCTTAATGTGAGTCTGGAAGGAGAGTTTACAGTCTAACCAGACACCTAGGTATTTATAGTTGTCCACATACTCTAAGTCAGAACCATCCAGAGTAGTAATGCTAGTTGGGCAGGAGGGTGCGGGCAGCAATTGGTTGAAGAGCATGCATTTAGTTTTACTAGCATTTAAAAGCAGTTGGAGGCCACGGAAGGAGTGTTGTATGGCATTGAAACTTGTCTGGAGGTTTGTTAGCACAGTGTCAAAAGAAGGGCCAGATGTATACAGAATGGTGTCATCTGCGTAGAGGTGGATCAGAGAATCACCAGCAGCAAGAGCGACATCATTGATATATACAGAAAAAATAGTCAGCCCGAGAATTGAACCCTGTGGCACCCCCATAGGGACTTCCAGAGGTCCAGACAACAGGCCCTACGATTTGACACACTGAACTCTATGTGAGAAGTAGTTGGTGAACCAGGCGAGGCGGTCATTTGAGAAGCCAAAGCTATAGAGTCTGCCGATAAGAATGCGGTGATTGACAGAGTCAAAAGCCTTGGCCAGGTAGATAAAGACGGCTGCACAGTACTGTCTTTTATCGATGGCGGATATGATATCATTTAGGACCTTAAGCGTGGCTGAGGTGCACCCATGACCAACTCTGAAACCAGATTGCATAGTGGAGAAGTGCTCTTATTCTCCAAAGGACTTTACAGTGTCCCAAAACTTTTGGAATTAGTGCTACAGGAAGCAAATTTCTGTTTAAAAAAGCTAGCCATAGCTTTCTGACTGAATATATTGGTCCCTGACTTTCCTGAAAAGTTGCATATCGCGAGGGTTATTCGATGCTAATGCAGAACGCCACAGGATGTTTTTGTGTTGGTCAAGGGCAGTCAAGTCTGGGGTGAACCAACGGCAATATATGTTCTTAGTTCTACGATGTGACATGCTTATATAACCTCTTTGTACTCTAGGGGCAGTATTTCATTTTTGGATAAAAAAACGTTCCTGTTTTAAACAAGATATTTTGTCACGAAAAGATGCACGACTATGCATATAATTGACAGCTTTGGAAAGAAAACACTCTGACGTTTCCAAAACTGCAAAGATATTATCTGTGAGTGCCACAGAACTGATGCTACAGGCGAAACCAAGATGAAACTTCAAACAGGAAATTAGCAAACTTTTTGAAGCGCTGTTTTCCAATGTCTCCTTATATGGCTGTGAATGCGCCAGGAATGAGCCCACAATTTCTGCCGTTTCCCCAAGGAGTCCGCAGCATTGTGATGTATTTGTAGGCATATCATCGGAAGATTGACCATAAGAGACCACATTTACCAGGTGTCCGCCCGGTGTCCTGCGTCGAAATTGGTGCGTAAACCTCAGCTGCAAGTATTTTTCCATGTAATTCAGAGAAGAAAGCAGACTTCCACGAACGATATATCAATGAAGAGATATGTGAAAAACACCTTGAGGATTGATTCTAAACAACGTTTGCCATGTTTCAGTCGATATTATGGAGTTAATTTGGAAAAAGGTTAGGCGTTTTGGTGACTGAATTTTCAGGGTTTTTTGGTAGCCAAAAGTGATGTACAAAACGGAGCGATTTCTCCTACACAAAGAATCTTTCAAGAAAAACTGAACATTTGTCACGCCTTGGTCTTAGTATTTTGTGTTTTAGTTAATTAGTTGGTCAGGCCAGGGTGTGACATGGGTTTATGTTATTGTGTTGTCGTATTGGGGTTTTTGTAGGCATTGGGATTGTGGTTGATTAGGGGTGTGTTTAGTTTAGGTTTGGCTGCCTGAGGCGGTTCTCAATCAGAGTCAGGTGATTCTTGTTGTCTCTGATGGGGGAACCGTATTTAGGTAGCCTGGGTTTCACTGTGTATTTCGTGGGTGATTGTTCCTGTCTCTGTGTAGTTTCACCAGATAGGCTGTACTTAGGTTTCACGTTCCGTTTTGTTGTTTTGTATTTGTCTCAGTATTTTCATGTAATCGTCATTTGTTTCATTAAAAAACATGAGTAACCAACACGCTGCATTTCGGTCTGACTCTCTTTCGACAAACGAAGAACGCCGTTACAACATTTGCGATCTAACTGAGAGTCTCCTCATTGAAAACATCCGAAGTTCTTCAAAGGTAAATGATTTTATTTGAATGCTTTTCTGGTTTTTGTGAAAATGTTGCCCGCTAAATGCTACGCTAAATGCTATGCTAGCTATCAATACTCCTACACAAATGCTTGTTTTGCTATGGTTGAAAAGCATATTTTGAAAATCTGAGATGACAGTGTTGTTAAGAAAAGTCTAAGCTTGAGAGCAAATATATTTATTTCATTTCATTTGCGATTTTCATGAATAGTTAACGTTGCATTATGCTAATGAGCTTGAGGCTATAAATAGGATCCCGGATCCGGGATTGCCAATGAGCTAAGATGGAAATCAGGCATCCTCTACTGACGGGATGAGGTCAATATCCTTCCAGGATACCTGGGCCAGGTCGATTAGAAAGGCCTGCTCGTGAAGTGTTTTAGGGAGCATTTGACAGTGATGAGGGCTGGTCATTTGAAGACCCAAACGCTGGCAATGATGCAATGATCGCTGAGATCCTGGTTGAAGACAACAGAGGTGTATTTAGATTGGTCAGGATGATATTTTGGTTAAAAACCTGGTAGGTTCCTGGAGGCCTTTGGGACCGGTATCACCGGGCTAACACGCACCTCAGGGCGAGTGTGGAGGAGGCACAGAACATACTGGACTCTGGAGGCGCACTGGAGGCCTGGTGCTTAAAAATGCGTCCTGGCTGGATGCTCGCTAAGCCCTCTGCGGGGCGCTCACAGGATGCACTGGGCTGTGCAGATGCACCGGAGACACAGTACGTAGAGCCGGCGCAAGATGTCCTGGTTCAAGGAGGTGTACTGGCTGAGCCAGCACCATCCGTCCTGGCTGGATGCCCATTCTAGCCCGGCAAATGCGAGGAGCTGGAATAGAGCGCACCGGGCTATGAATGCGAACTGGAGACACTGTGCGAATCACTGCGTAACACGGTGTCTGACCAGTCACACGCTCCCCACGGTAAGCATGAGGAGTTGGCTCAGGTCACCAACCTGACTCAGCCAATCTCCCCGTTTCCCCCCAAAATTTTTTTATGGGCTTTCTCTCGTGCTTGTCTCGTTGGTACAACTCCTCGTAATATCGCCATTCCGCTTTCGCTGCCTCTATCTCCTCCTTAGGACGGCGATACTCCTCAGCATGCGTCCAGGGTCCTGCTCCATCCAGAATCTCCTTCCAGGTCCATTCCTCCTGAACACTCTGCTTGGTCCATTTTTGGTGGGATCTTCTGTCACGTTCGTTATAAGGATCGGACCAAGGTACAGCGTAATATGCCTACAATCTTATTTATTGAAAGAATGAATACTGAACAAACTAACAAAAAAACAAAACTAAACTTGAAACTATACAAACGAGTGCTGACAGGCAACTACACATAGACAAGATCCCATAAACACCAAAGGAGAAATGGCTACCTAAATATGATCTCCAATCATAGACAACGATAAACAGCTGTCTCTGATTGGGAACCATATCAGGCCAACATAGAATTACAAAAACCCTAGACAATACAAAAACCCTAGACAATACAAAACTAGCGTACCCACCCTAGTCACACCCTGTCCTAACAAAAATATAAAGAAAACAGAGATATGTCAGGTCGTGTCAGGTCAAGTTCGTGCTAAACACTGCTGCTAGAATCTTGACTAGAACCAACATATTTGATTATATTACTCCAGTGCTAGCCTCTCTACGCTGGCTTACTGTAAAGGCTAGGGCTGATTTCAAGGTTTTACTGCTAACCTAGAAAGCATTACATGGGCTTGCTCCTACCTATCTCTCCGATTTGGTCCTGCCGTAGATACCTACACATACGCTACGGTCACAAGACACAGGCCTCCTTATTGTCCCTAGATTTCTATGCAAACAGCTGGAGGCAGGGCTTTCTCCTATAGAGCTCTATTTTTATGGAATAGTCTGCCTATCCATGAGAGAGACTCAGACTTGATCTTGACCTTTAAGTCTTTATTGAAGACTCATCTCTTCAGTAGGTCCTATGATTGAGTGTAGTCTGGCCCAGGGGTGTGAAGGTGAACGGAAAGGCACTGGAGCAACAAATTGCCCTTGCTGTCTCTGCCTGGCCGGTTCCCCTCTCTCCACTGGGATTCTCTGCCTATAACCCTATTACGGGGGCTGAGTAACTGGTTTACTGGTGCTCTTCCATCCCGTACCTAGGAGGGGTGCGTCACTTGAGTGGGTTGAGTCACTAACGTGATATTCCTGTTCGGGTTTGGCGCCCTCCTCGGGTTCGTGCCGTGGGGGAAGATCTTCATGGGCTATACTCTTGTCTCAGGGTAGTAAGTTGGTGGTTTGAAGATATCCCTCTGGTGGTGTGGGGCTGTGCTTTGGCAAAGTGGGTGGGGTTATATCTTGCCAGGTTGGCCCTGTCCGTCGGACCCCTCCTGTCTCAGCCTCCAGTATTTATGCCGCAATAGTTTGTGTCGGGGGGCGAGGGTCAGTCTGGAGTATTTCTCCTGTCTTATCCGGTGTCCTGTGAGAATTTAAGTATGCTCCCTCTACTTCTCTCTCTCTCACTCTCCCTCCCCTCCCGGAGGACCTGAGCCCTGAGACAATGCCTCAGGACTACCTGGCCTGATGACTCCTTGCTGTCCCCAGTGCACCTGGTTGTGCTGCTGCTCCAGTTTCAACTGTTCTGCCTGCGGCTATGGAACCCTGACCCGTTCACCGGACGTGCTACCTTGTCCAGGACCTGCTGTTTTCGAACTCTCTCTGCTGCACCTGCTGTCTCTTACTCTGAATGCTCAGCTATGAAAAGCCAACTGACATTTACTCCTGAGGTGCTGATCTGTTGCACCCTCTACAACCACTGTGATTATCATTATTTGACCCTGCTGGTCATCTATGAACGTTTGAACATCTTGGCCATGTCCTGTTATGATCACAACCTGGCACAGCCAGAAGAGGACTGCCTACCCCTCAGAGCCTGGTTCCTCTCTAGGTTTCTTCCTAGGTTTTGGCCTTTCTAGGGAGTGTTTCCATGCTACCGTGCGTGTTGCATTGCTTGTTTTTTGGGGTTTTAGGCTGTGTTTCTTTATAGCACTTTGTGACATCGGCTGATGTAAAAAGGGCTTTATAAATACATGTTCATTGCATTGGCACTCCCTAGTAGGAGCAATCCTCCATAGGAATGAATGTACATCTACAATATTTCAATTAAATGTTTCAAGTACAAAATTATATGTATTTAAGTATTTTTTGTTGTTGTTGTAGTGGAGACAGTTACATCAGTACTCTGTAAAAAAATACTTTAAGGTGAACGTATTTATATACAGTATAAATGTTTATCTCACATAATATAATTAAAGCGTTTGCATTAAGATGTCTGTAATAGAAGAAACGTGTCAGAAACTAATTTAGACACTAATAAATGCATTTATATAGCTTCCAATATATTCTTTTCAATTGAGGAGTGCCAAGATGGCTGCACGGCGGCTTCAAAACAGAGCATCCTGTCAGTCATCCAGGGTTTATTGGACAGAGACTCACTTGACCAGGGAATAAGTTACAGAGGCATGCAGGTACAGTGAACAGCACATGGGGAAAGAGAGAGAGAAGTGCTAGAAGTGCAAATATTTCAACTGTACACTTTCCACATGTTTGTTGAATTTAAATGAATTGAATGAGAGAGTGAATGTCACATTCAATGTTCTTTGGTTTGATCATTGTTCAAAGCAGTGTTCTGAAGGGAGTGATCCGGTAAGTCTGACCTGTGACATCTGACCCTGTCATACTATTACCAATAAATCAATCTCCCAACACGTAGAACAGCTTTCTGCTCATATAGCTTTTCCTTTAACACTGGCCAATAGCTTCGACTCAGGGGGAAGGTTGAGAGAGTAGGTTTCTGAGGGATTACAACAGTAAGCTGGAATCTACTGGTTAATTACTGACTAAATCAAATAACAACATTTAACATCAGACATTATACAAACACAATGGTCCTGCTGGAGAGGGGAGATAAGATGGAGTAAATTGATAGATCTAGAAATTAGTGTGGATGAAACATACACACACACCCACACACACACACAATATCTCACTAGTCCTTTTGCAAACCATGCACGTGATGAGTACCTTGTTGGATCAGACTTGACAAGATCATCTACCAGAGCTGTGTGTCAGGTGCTAACCCACTCCCAGGCCATGTTTGAGAGAGCAGGGAAGTTGTTGTCATTGATATTCTCTTGCAGACGTGTTCAATATGAGACTTGTTAAGACTTGACATTCATGCATTAGGCTATTACTGATGGGCATTCCGTGTTGTTTCGGTGAGTCAGATCTTTTGGCTCTGTTCACCTAAGAGTCGTTCATGTGGATCCTAAAGAACTCCTTGTTCAGTAGTGCTTAACAATTGATGAAAAACCATGAAACATTTCTAATGTACAGCCTAAAAAGTTTGCCTACCATTATGTGAGATCGTGAAATTTAAGTTAAAATGCATTTTTACCGGACGTAAAGGGTAACTTGCAGGCTCAGGTACTAACCCACTTCCAGACCATGTTTGAGACAGCAGGGCAGTTCTCATCCAGAGGGACTGGCTCTGACATCCACTTGAAACATATATTTTTTTGTTTATTAGGCTAAATCACACTTTGTTAACATATGACTTCAAAGTGATCTGTTCTTGCAATTTGTAGTCATTGACATTTCAGATTTCCATATGATAATGTTTCACGAAGTAGTTTGGTTGTAGTGAACAACTTTTTCAAAGTAAATTTAGTTAGTTAAACTTATTTTTCTTAAGGGTAGCTTTAGTGTAGCTTAACTTCTTCATGTGTGATGTAATTGGTAGCTTGGTAAACTACATTTGTAGAGTAGCTTCCCCAACATTGCATGAATCATCAAGTTTGCGGACGACACTACAGTGGTAGGCTTGATTACCAACAATGACGAGAAGGCCTACAGGGAGGAGGTGAGGGCCCTCAGAGTGTGGTGTCAGGAAAATAACCTCACACTCAATGTCAACAAAACAAAGGAGATGATTGTGGACTTCAGGAAACAGTAGAGGGAGCACCCCCCTATCCACATCGACGGGACAGTACTGGAGAGGGTAGTAAGTTTTAAGTTCCTCGGCGTACACATCACGGACAAACTGAATTGGTCCACTCACACAGACAGCATTGTGAAGAAGGTGCAGCAGCGCATCTTCAACCTCAGGAGGCTGACGAAATTCGGTTTGTCACCAAAAGCACTCACAAACTTCTACAGATGCACAATCAAGAGCCTCCTGTCGGGCTGTATCACCGCCTGGTATGGCAACTGCTCCGCCCACAACCATAAGGCTCTCCAGAGGGTAGTGAGGTCTGCCCAACGCATCACCGGGGGCAAACTGCCTGCCCTCCAGGACACCTACACCACCCAATGTCACAGAAAGCCATAAAGATCATCAAGGACAACAACCACCCGAGCCACTGCCTGTTCACCCCGCTATCATCCAGAAGGTGAGGTCAGTACAGGTGCATCAAAGCAGGGACCGAGAGACTGAAAAACAGCTTCTATCTCAAGGCCATCAGACTGTTAAACAGCGATCACTAACATTGACTGGCTGCTGCCAACACACAGACTCAACTCCAGCCACTTTAATAATGGGAATTGAAGGAAATTGATGTAAAATATATCACTAGCCACTTTAAACAATGCTACTTAATATAATGTTTACATACCCTACATTACTCATCTCATATGTATATGTATATACTGTACTCTATATAATCTACTGCATCTTTATGTAATACTGTGCATGTATCACTAGCCACTTTAAACTATGCCACTTTGTTTACATACCCTACATGACTCATCTCATATGTATATACTGTACTCGATACCATCTACTGCATCTTGCCTATGCCGTTCTGTACCATCACTCATTCATATATCTTTATGTACATATTCTTTATCCCTTTACACTTGTTTGTATAAGGTAGTAGTTTTGGAATTTTTAGGTTAGATTACTCGTTGGTTATTACTGCATTGTCGGACCTAGAAGCTCAAGCATTTCGCTACACTCGCATTAACATCTGCTAACCATGTGTATGTGACAAATAAATTTGATTTGATTTGAAGGGAAAACCCTTCTATCCTTTCAACCCAACTACAGCTCAGAGACACGACTATCTTATCTGTATACTGCAGAGATTGAGAAGGGGAGAGGGAGAAGGAGAGAGAGAAGGAGAACCACCGAGATAACAAATGTTGATTCTGGGAACATTCTAGGAACGCTCTCCGAAGGTTGTGGGAGCGTTCCCTGAACGTTATACCAATGTTCCCTAAAGGTTCAAATGGATGCTTTTCTTAACGTTCTCTGAATATTTTCGTTTGGTTGTATGAAGGTAGCGGGGAACGTTCTGTGAACGTTCTCTGAAGGTTACAAAGTTGGGCACATTCTGTAAACGTTCTCTGAAGATTACAAAGTTGGGGACATTCTGTAAACGTTCTCTGAAGGTTACACAATTAGGAACATTCTGGGAATGTTCTCTGAAGGTTACCAATGTTCCTTAAAGGTTCAAACAAATGGTTTTCACAACGTTCTTTGAATGTCCTCTTTTGATTATATGAAGGCAACTGGAATGTTCTGGAAATGTGGTCTGAAGGTTACAACATTGGGAACACACTTACACCCAGGATTACACAATTAAATATGAACAACAACACAATTATGGTTTCAATTATCAATTTGTTTTATAAAACTGTTTGGAGAAATCTAATTGACATATATACACAAACACACGCGCACACACACACACACACACAAAGGATTACACAAAAAATGACTGATATCATACAAGATGGAGGGAACGTTGGAACATCACTAACAAAATAAATTTAAAAAATTAAAATTAAAATTAATAAAAATAAAAAATGTACACTTGATCTAGTATGTATAAACTAATGTATAGAATTTATTATTCAAGAGAATAATCAGAAATTCTACAGCACAACGGCAGAGTCATGTCTTAAGTGTAAAACTAACAATTACTCAATAATCCACGACTTCTGCGAATGCTATAAAGTCCAAATGTTATGGGCGGAGTTAGAAAGTTATTGGTCAGAAATATCATAATGTAAATGTATTTTTAATCCACCTGCCTGCATATTTCAGGACATGAAATATGACCTGATAGGTTGGATGATACCTTTCTCATCAAACATTGTGTAATAAATCCACACTGGAAATCAACCAATCCTCCATCGCTAACACAATGGAAAGGTCAAATACTTTATTATATAAATATTGCGTGGGCGACCTAGAGAAACAAAAAGGTGCAATTTGAAGCCATGTGGCGTGTCATGAATGCTGTCGTTTGAATGTGTATGCTTTGTATTTTTTGAAAAATAATACAATCTTACAAAATAATAACTATATTAACAGTTAAAACATTTCTAATTTTAGTTAACAATTCAGAAATCTGCAATGTAATTGGCACACACACACACACACACACACACACACACACACACACACACACACACACACACACACACACACACACACACACACACACACACACACACACACACACACACACACACACACACAATTGTCTTGTTTGAACACCGTTCACTTCTCCACAACCTCCTATGCAACCCTCTCTGCAAACTGTAAACTAAAGAGTTCTTAATAATTAGTTATAACTTCAAAAGGATCAGTGTCCCTTCCACGGGACGGTTGAGCTAGCGTTTGCTAATGCGATTAGCACGAAGTTGTAAGTAACAAGAAAGTTTCCCAGGACAGACATACAAGTATCTGATATTGGCAGAAAGCTTAAATTCTTGTTAATCTAACTGCACTGTCCAATTTACAGTAGCTATTACAGTGAAATAATACCATGCTATTGTTTGAGGAGAGTGCACCATTTTAAACACAAAAAGTTATTAATAAACAAATTAGGTATATTTGGGCATTCTTGATACAACATTTTTAACAGAAATACAATGGTTCATTCGATCAGTCTTAAACTTAGCAAATACACTGCTGCCTTCTAGTGGCCAGAATGTATATTGCACCTGGGCCAGAATAATACATTATGGCCTTTCTCTTGCATTTCAAAGATGATGGTACAAAATAAATACAAAATAACATCATTTTTTTCTTCTTAGTATTATCTTTTACCAGATCTATTGTGTTATATTCTCCTACATTCCTTTCACATTTCCACAAACTACAAGGTGTTTCCTGTCAAATGGTACCAGGAATATGCATATCCTTGCTTCAGGGCCTGAAGTACAGGCAGTTAGATTTGAGTATGTAATTTCAGGTGAAATTTGAAAAAAAGGGGTAGGTCCTAAAGAGGTTTTTAAATACTATTATCATGGTTCTTAAACTATTGGATCAGGACCCAAAGTGGGCCCTGGGTATGTGAGTTAATACATTTGTAATCACATATAATACTGTTTCTTCTTAATTAATTTGGGTTGTTGGAAGGACAGTTAATTCCTAATCTGGGTCTCGAGCTGAACCCCTGAGGTAGAGAACCGAGACATAACACAAATCATGTCACATACACACAAAGGTGATGAAAGAGAGAATGCTGTATTGGTCAGAAAACAGACTGGGAGCACGACCTCAGCAGATCCCTGACCAGGAAAGACGGTCACCACCTGGGCCAAATAATTGTCACTTGACTGTTAGTGGACTTTGTAAGAGCCATTTTGCCAGTCTGTGGACGGATTCAAGAAAACTGCACAGAGCAGAAAGCGCACTGAGAATGATTACTTTCTGTGTACCAGTGACATGGTTGTGTTGGCAGTACGTCAAATTCTGCAATCAAATGATCAAGGAGGGGAAGCCGTTATACTGCATCATCAAAAGTCCTTGCGCTCGCAATGACTAAGGCATGGATGGCAAATCTTGGTGTACATGCTCCTGCTCTTGAAGAGAAACCTGTGTGGAAGGAATAACAGAGGGAAAACAAACAGAAGGAAAAGTAGGCAGTTTGAACTGGACATCAAATATTTAGCAATACTTGTGCCCTCAATGTTTAAAAGCAGAGAGGAGAGGAGCGACATGAGGGAAAACACGAAAGCTCCCACTAGGATGGACTCACAACAACAAAAACTCATTGCTCAATGAATAACACTGAAACAAAACACAAACTCTCATTCCATGTCATACACTCAGAATGTGCAGCCTAAGGATAGGATATACACAGTGGAGGACCAAGAACAATATTAATCCTCCTACAGACCCACGGACTCTCTTAGGCCTCCGGCCCATGTCTCAATTAGGCCCTCAGAAACGTTAGGGCTCAACAATGTGGAATCAAGGGCTCTAACAGATACCTGATATCTTTAGAGCCCTTGATTCCACCAGTAGACTCAGGCCTCTCTTAGACCCCAAAGGGCAAACTCTTGTAACACTAACTGAAAATACACCCCATGTATCTGTGAAGATGGTCACCCAGTGGAGCAGTGTACAGAAGAAGTTAAATGCACAAGAAAAAGATCACCTTTCTACAGGAAGAGGGATCTATTCTGGCTGATCATAGGAACCATCTTGCCTGCCTCTCAACCAAACCAATAGTCCTTGCTAACCATCAAATATCTGGTCATGTTGGGGCCAGGAAGCAAGTGTAAGAACTGGACACGCAAGGAGGAAGGCGCAATCAGATTTGTGAACATGGTCCCTAGCTGTGTGTTGCCGCTTTCCATGTTGTCTGTTGTCTGTAGCTTGTGAGGTGTGGAAACACTTTGTTGCTTTTATGAATTTTGTCTTGCTGCTTTTTGCTCTATGTTGCTCTGTCTGTATGCTACGTCTTGCTTGGCCTATGTTGCTATGTCTTGCTTGTTCTATGTTGCTATTGTCTATATTGTAATTGTTTTTAATAACCTGCCCAGGGACTGCGGTTGAAAATTAGCCGGCTGGCTAAAACCGGCACTTTTACTGAAACGTTGATTAATGTGCACTGTCCCTGTAAAAATAAAAATAAACTCAAACTCAACTCAAACTCAAGCTGGAACATATCCGTGTAGTGTATTAAGACATTTTGCTACTTCACATTTAAGAAAATAACTGCAAATCATGTCAAGTAAGTGATGGTCCTTTCTTCATTTTTATCTGAACAAGTTAAACGATTTGCTAGACCAGCAGGATAACCCACTAGAGTCGATTGACGCACCGGTGCATCAATCTAAGTTGCATTAAAAAATCCTCATAAAAATCAGTCAGTTTAAACTAGAGATATCTGTTTCGTGTGTGTATTGGATGCGTCTCAAGAACACGATGGTGTTCTCTGTTTTGCTCTACGACCTGAAGTGTCAGGAGATTCGTCTGAAGTCAGTATAGTCGATGTGCCAAATTCTGTTTGTTAGCGTCCGAGCTGTTTGGGCTACAAACTTATTGGAACCCACTGTCGAAACGGGAGATTCTTAAGAAAACATAAAGGGGCAGTATTGTATTTTGAGACAGGCTTGAATAAGCTAAGTAGCCAGTAGGCGGAGAAGAATGGCGCCGGAGGGACTGGCTGCATTTTATGGGCTCCTAACCAAACGTGCTATTATGTAAAAAGAAATTGCATAGCATTTTGTGACATTGGCTGATGTAAAAAGGACTTTATAAATACATTTGATTCATTGATTGATTTGCAACTTATTGTTTAACTTATTTAGTACATAATGCTATCGTCTTTTATGACCGAAAAAAACTTCTGGTCATCAGAACAGTGATTACTCAACTCAAACTGGACAAAGATTTTTTCTTTAATGAGGCTGACGCAAAGGGTACACTGCTTTCTCGGGAACGGGCCCAAATCCACACCCTTTGCGTGAAGAAAATACTGAGAAAAAGGGAACGGAGGTCGGGCTGCCTTCTGAGAATTCGTAGAAGAAACTTCCACAACCATCCGTTCTATTGGCCAACGTGCAATCATTGGAAAACAAAATGGATGATCTATCCAACCAACGGGACATTAAAAACTGTAATGTCTTATGTTTCACCGTGTCGTGGCTGAATGATGACACGGATAATATTGGAACCACCAAGACTCTTCCTAGAGCACTGAGCGATCATGGGAAAAGGGCCTTGGTGGCGAGACGGAAGGCACCTAAAGGACTCAGATCATGAGAAACAAGATTCTCTGGTCTGATGAAACCGAGATTTAACTCTTTGGCCTCAATGCCAAGTGCCACGCCTGGAGAATACCTGGCACCATCCCTACGGTGAAGCATGGAGGTGGCAGCATCATGCTGTGGTGATGTTTTTCATCGGTAGGGACTGTGAGACTAGTCAGATCGAGGGAAAGATGAATAGAGCAAAGTACAGAGAGTTGCTTCAGGACAAGTCTCTGAATGTCATTGAGTGGCCCAGCCAGAGCCTGGACTTGAACCTGATCGAACATCTCTGAAGAGACCTAAAAATATCTGTGCAGCGACGCTCCCCATCTAACCTGACAGAACGTGAGTGGAGTTGCAGAGAGGAATGAGAGAAACTCCTCAAATACAGGTGTGTCCAAGAAGACTCAAGGCTATAATCACAGCCAAAGGTGCTCAGCAAAGTACCGAGTAAAGGGTCTGAATACTTACACTACCATTCAAAGGTTTGGGGTCACTTAAAAATGTCCTTCTTTTTGAAAGGTAAGCTAATTTTTGGTCCAATAAAATAACATCAAATTGATCAGAAATACAGTGTAGACATTGTTAATGTTGTAAACAACTATTGTCGTTTTTTTAATGGATTATCTACATAGCCATAGGCCCATTATCAGAAACCATCACTCCTATGTTCCAATGGCACTTTGTGTTAGCTAATCTAAGTTTATCATGTTAAAAGGCTAATTGATCATTAGATAACCCTTTTGAAATTATGTTAGCACAGCTGAAAACTGTTGTGCTGATTATAGAAGCAAATAAACTGTCATCAGCATTTGTGGGTTCGATTACAGGATCAAAATGGCCAGAAACAAAGACTTTTCTTCTGAAACTTGTCAGTCTATTCTTGTTCTGAGAAATGAAAGATATTCTTGGCAAGAAATTGAAGATCTCGTACAATGATGTGTTCCCTTCACAGAACAGCGCAAACTGGCTCTAACCCGAATAGTAAGAGGAGTGGGAGGCCCCGGTGCACAACTGAGCAAGAGGACAAGTACATTAGAGTGTCTAGTTTGAGAAACAGAAACAACTGGCAGCTTCAATAAATAGTACCCGCAAAACACCAGTCTCAACGTCAACCTTTGAAGAGGCGACTCCGGGATGCTGGCCTTCAACAAATCAAAACTATCTGTTTCAAAATACTCAAATTATTACCCAACTTATGACATAGCAGTCACTTCAGAGGGTTATCAGACTTATTTTGTCACTCTTTACAACTTTAAAATGTGTTTTTATGGTCAGACCTAGCTAGAAGCCAATGCAGCTGGAGAACATGCTCACTAAACTTTCTAATTTACACATAAAAAACTTTCATAATAACTATGCTACCCCTAACATGTTCATATAAACATGTTTTGTAGTTTTGCTTCCCTGACTCCTTACCTGTAAAAATAGTAATGTTAGCAGTACTTGAAACAAGCTAAACTGCCTGGCAGCCATTTCCCAACCGTCAACAGTTGCTATGGTGATCAAGGTGTCACATGATCGTTTGACTTTTAAATAAATTGTTCAAACGTTGTTTTTGGGGGGGGTGGAATAAAAAACTAGTTAGCTAGTTACAAAATGATGTGCACTCATCTCCGCACATACTTTATCTCCTCTTTCAGCAGTTTTACTATCCAAAGACCCTTAGATATGTAATGTTCCCAGAACTTATTTTCTGGAAACTACAGGGGAACGTTTCGTAAAAATTCACAAAAAAATAGGTTATTTGAACATTCTTAGAACAATGTGATTCTGCCTTACCAAAATAGTAATGTTCACTAAAGATTCTCCTTTGGCCCCTATGTTCTCAGAACATTCTGTAAAAGTTATTTTTCTAAGAACCAAAGGAGAACCTTTACAGAACGTTACAAGAAAGTTCTGTGCTCGCTGGGCTGTGTGCTCCTGTATGAAGTCACTCTGGATCGGTCTCTTAGCAACAGTCGTCAGGGGCAACCACGGCCTCTGCAGATGACACACCGTGCTCTGCTGTGTATGTGTGTGTGTGTGGGTGTGTGTGTGTGTGTGTGAATGTGTGTGTGCGTGTGTGTGTGTTTGTGAGCCCAGTACTCATGTAGCCCAGTGTCCATATGCCTCAAACCATATTCCAAACTACAGGCTCTTATTCATCATCTGTCAGTCCTACATATGACATACAGCCATGGAGCAGCATGCATAGCATACTGATTCAAGTTACGCTAGCGAGACCCATTTCGGCACTGATGCTCACACACGCACGCACACGCACAGACACACACACACACACATACACACACACACAATAATGTATAATCCCACAGCCTCTCACAGACATAAACAGATACTGCCCCCTACTGCCGAATATCATAAAAAAACAGTTTCATAGCTGTGAGAGTGAGAGGAAGAAACCATCTGAGATGTCCAAACATAACATTCAGGTTGACCTATATACAGACCTGGGCTTCACTGCTATTTCAACACGCTGGTGTTATGTTCTATCTGTCAACTATGTTGTAACTGGCACAACATCAGACCAAGAGAAAACAGCTTATTTGGTTTATTTTACAGTTGGCAATTTACAGTTTATTCACCATCCCTCTACACATGACACGGTTAAATTGTATGGGAATTCAGAATGTATTAGAATCTAATAGGAGTCACTTAGGAGTCACTTTGTTACTAGTGTTGTTACTATGGTAACAGTCCCACGGCTCTGATTGGAATGTTATTGTAGAGAATCTAATCACAGTATTCCATAATTATACTAAGTTAGAATCATCCTATTTTATTCCTCTCATCGTCTCTCCTCTTTCATTACTCATTCCTCTCTCATCCTGCCAAAAATCGGACTTTAATTAAATGTATATCCGTCTCTCTCAGCTAACATTTAAGAGGAGGTTCATATTGATGTGTAATCATCCTGTGAAATGTATTTATAGTAAGATATATACATTAGTGCAATTCAGGTTAATTATGCTATAGCCAAACATTAGCACTACTGTCTCAATACTCATTGAATATTTGCTGTCTGATGTCCTTTTTTTGAACATATTGAAAGCAGTAACTCCCTTCAATGTACTCTGAACATTTCATGACTCTAGGACCAACAAAATGCATTCAAAATAACTTCTGAAGTTTCATAATTGTAGGTTTGTTAATGGGAAAATATATATTTTTTCAATTTCCTGAAAACGTTCTGTTCTGGAGATAAGCAGCGAATCACAAACACCCCCTCGCCCCTACCATCTTGCTCGGTGGGCCCTCTGTCTTTACATGTTGCTGATAAAACTCTGAGGGTGACTTCCATAGAGTGGCGAGGGGATCAATAAACCCATCAAATTCGGGACACACTTGCGACTTAAAACCTCGAAAGGATCGGTGTCCCCACCGCGGGACGGTTCAGCTAACTTGCGCTAATGTGATTAGCATGAGGTTGTAAGTAAGAAGAATATTTCCCAGGACATAGACATATCTGGTATGGGCAGAAAGCTTGAATTATTGTTAATCTAACTGCACTGTCCAATTTACAGTCGCTATTACAGTGAAATAATACAAAGCTATTGTTTGAGGAGAGTGCACAGTTATGAACTTGAAAATGTATTAATAAACCAATTAGGCACATTTGGGCAGACTTGATACAACAGTTGAACAGACATGCAATGGTTTATTGGATCAGTCTACAACTGTGCACATACAATGCTGCCATCTAGCGGCCAAAATCTAAATTGCGCCAAAGCCGTAATAATACATTGTGGCCTTTTTCTTGCATTTCAAAGATGACGGGAAGAAAAGAAAAACACGCATGTTTTGTCTTTGTATTATCTTTTACCAGATCTAATGTGTTATATTGTCCTACTTTAATTTCACATTTCCACAATCTTTAAAGTGTTTCCTTTCAAATGGTAACACGAATATGCATACCATTGCTTCAGGTCCTGTGCTACAGGCTGCTAGATTTCGGTATGTTATTTTAGGCGAAAATTCACTGAACTTCTGGAGAGAGTTTGCTGCACTGAAAGTAAAGGGGCTGAATAATTTTGCACGCCCAATTTTTCAGTTTTTGATTTGTTAAAAAAAGTTTGAATTATCCAATAAATGTCATTCCACTTCATGATTGTGTCCCACTTGTTGTTGATTCTTCACAAAAAAATACAGTTTTATATCTTTATGTTTGAAGCCTGAAATGTGGCAAAAGGTCGCAAAGTTCAAGGGGGCCGAATACTTTCGCAAGGCACTGTATATATATATATATATATATATATATATATATATATATATATATTATATATATATATCTTTTAAATATTTCAGAAATCTGAGGAGTTTTTCAAGAAACGACTTATCAACCAAAAAAGCACCCTCTGTGCCTTGCGAAAGTATTCGGCCACATTTCAGGCTTCAAACATAAAGATATAAAACAGGTCCGAGATACTGTTGTGAAGAAGTTTAAAGCCGGATTTGGATACAAAAAGATTTGCCAAGCTTTAAACATCCCAAGGAGCACTGTGCAAGCGATAATATTGAAATGGAAGGAGTATCAGACCACTGCAAATCTACCAAGACCTGGCTGTCCCTCTAAACTTTCAGCTCATACAAGGAGAAGACTGATCAGAGATGCAGCCAAGAGGCCAATGATCACTCTGGATGAACTGCAGAGATCTACAGCTGATGTGGGAGACTGTCCATAGGACAACAATCAGTCGTATATTGC
This sequence comes from Oncorhynchus masou masou, assembly GCF_036934945.1. NCBI lineage: Eukaryota > Metazoa > Chordata > Actinopteri > Salmoniformes > Salmonidae > Oncorhynchus > Oncorhynchus masou. Next base: position 69,991,914 of record NC_088242.1, on the reverse strand, counting down.
ACACATCTGGCCTTTATGGAAGAGTGGCAAGAAGAAAGCCATTTCTTAAAGATATCCATAAAAAGTGTTGTTTAAAGTTTGCCACAAGCCACCTGGGAGACACACCAAACATGTGGAAGAAGGTGCTCTGGTCAGATTAAACCAAAATTGAACTTTTGGCAACAATACAAAACGTTATGTTTGGCGTAAAAGCAACAGAGCTCATCACCCTGAATACACCATCCCACTGTCAAACATGGTGGTGGCAGCATCATGGTTTGGGCCTGCTTTTCTTCAGCAGGGACAGGGAAGATGGTTAAAATTGATGGGAAGATGGATGGAGCCAAATACAGGACCATTCTGGAAGAAAACCTGATGGAGTCTGCAAAAGACCTGAGACTGGGACGGAGATTTGTCTTCCAACAAGACAATGATCCAAAACATAAAGCAAAATCTACAATGGAATGGTTCAAAAATAAACATATCCAGGTGTTAGAATGGCCAAGTCAAAGTCCAGACCTGAATCCAATCGAGAATCTGTGGAAAGAACTGAAAACTGCTGTCAACAAATGCTCTCCATCCAACCTCACTGAGCTCGAGCTGTTTTGCAAGGAGGAATGGGAAAAAAATTCAGTCTCTCGATGTGCAAAACTGATAGAGACATACCCCAAGCGACTTACAGCTGTAAACGCAGCAAAAGGTGGTGCTACAAAGTATTAACTTAAGGGGGCTGAATAATTTTGCACGCCCAATTTTTCAGTTTTTGATTTGTTAAAAAAGTTTGAAATATCCAAATAAATGTCGTTCCAATCTTTTGTTTAATGGTACAGTGCGCTAACTGTGCGTCAAGTTTCATAATGAAACATAAACAAATGCACATGACATATAATTAGGCACACCGCCATTATTTTGTGTGGAATTGCAAAAACTCTAAAACAATGGCAGTCCCTTATAGACAGTTTGGTTGTTTAGCAACAAAACTATAGCGCAAAACAGAGAGGGTTGGCTTAGATTGTCGACAACATGTTAACTATATTTCGTTTCCAATGTTTATTGGAAAAAAATACATTTTCACGGTGAGCACTTGTCTCTCAAATACATTGTTACAGATATTGTTAGCTAGCTAGTGAAATTTTGCTACATTAGCATAGACATGACATCAGTCAAAACACCTCAAAAGAAGACATGGTATCAATAACAAGATAAAACTGGCAAAATAGATTCCAAATCTTAGCAGGACTATTTCTCTCAACATTTGTGCACAAACATCTTTAGGTCCCTGTTAGTGAGCATTTCTCCTTTGCCAAGATAATCCATCCACCTGACAGGTGTGGCATATAAATAAGCTGATTAAACAGCATGATCATTACACAGGTGCACCATGTGCTGGGGACAATAAAAGGCACTCAAAAAATGTGCAGGTTTGTTACACAACACAATGCCACAGATTGGCATGCTGACTCCCGGAAAGTCCACCAGAGAATTGAATGTTTATTTATTTACCATAAGCCGCCTCCAACGTCCTTTTAGAGAATTTGGTGTTACATCCAACCGGTCTCACAACCGCAGACCACGTGTATGGCGTCGTGTGGGCGAGTAGTTTACTAATGTCAACGTTGTGTACAGAGTGCTCCATGGTGATGGCGCCGTTTGAATAGGCATAAGGTATGGACAACGAACACAATTGAATTTTATTGATGGCAACTTGAATGCAATGAGATACCGTGATGAGATCCTGAGGCACATTGTCGTGCCATTAATCCACCTCCATCACCTCATGTTTCATGTTGCAAGGATCTGTACACAATTCCTGGATGCTGAAAATGTTCCAGTTTATCCATGGTCTGCAAACTCACCAGACATGTCACCCATTATTTACAGTACAAGTCAAACGTTTAGAGACACTTACCCATTCAAGGGTTTTCTTTATTTGTACTATTTTCTACATTGTAGAATAATAGTGAAGACTATGAAATAACACATATGGAACCATATAGTAACCAAAAAAGGGTTAACCTTTCTAGGGCAGCGGAACCCCTCGACAACATTCCACTGAAAGGGCAGTGCGCGAAATTCAAAAATATTTTTTTTTAATATGTAACTTTTACACATTAACAAGTCCAATACAGCAAATGAAAGATAAGCTTCTTGTTAACTTCTTGCGTCAAGCAATCCCGGATCCGGGATCCTATTTATAGCCTCAAGCTCATTAGCATAAAGCAACGTTAACTATTCATGAAAATCGCAAATGAAATGAAATAAATATATTTGCTCTCAAGCTTAGACTTTTGTTAATTAACAACACTGTCATCTCAGATTTTCAAAATATGCTTTTCAACAATAACTAAATAAGCATTTTTTAAGAGTATTGATAGCTAGCATAACTATAAGCCTAGAATTCAGCCAGCAACATTTTCACAAAAACAAGATAAGCATTCAAATAAAATAATTTACCTTTGAAGAACTTCAGATGTTTTCAATGAGGAGACTCTCAGTTAGATAGCAAATGTTCAGTTTTTCAAAAAATATTATTTGTGTAGGACAAATTGCTACATTTTGTTCACGTTTGGCTATGAAAAACCCTGTATCCAGTTATAGCCTCAAGCTCATTAGCATAACGTAACGTTAACTATTTATGAAAATCGCAAATGAAATGAAATAAATATGCTATCTCTCAAGCTTAGCCTTTTCTTAACAACACTGTCATCTCAGATTTTCAAAATATGCTTTTCAACCATAGCAAAACAAGCATTTGTGTATTGATAGCTAGCGTAGCATTTAGCGTAGCATTTAGCGGGCAACATTTTCACAAAAAAACAGAAAAGCATTCACCAAAACGCCAAACTTTTTTCCAAATGAACTCCATAATATCGACTGAAACATGGCAAACGTTGTTTAGAATCAATCCTCAAGGTGTTTTTCACATATCTCTTCATTGATATATCGTTCGTGGAAGTCTGCTTTCTTCTCTGAATTAAATGGAAAAATAATTGCAGCTGAGCTTTACACACCAATTTCGACGCAGGACACCGGGCGGACACCGGGCGGACACCTGGTAAATGTGGTCTCTTATGGTCAATCTTCCAATGATATGCCTACAAATACGTCACAATGCTGCAGACACCTTGCGGAAACGGCAGAAATTGTGGGCTCTCTCCTTGCGCATTTACAGCCATATAAGGAGACATTGAAAAACAGCGCTTCAAAAATTTTGCTCATTTCTTGTTTGAAGTTTCATCTTGGTTTCGCCTGTAGCGTCAGTTCTGTGGCACTCACAGATAATGTCTTTGCAGTTTTGGAAACGTCGGAGTGTTTTCTTTCCAAAGCTGTCAATTATATGCATAGTCGAGCATCTTTTCGTGGCAAAATATCTTGTTTAAAACAGGAACGTTTTTTTATCCAAAAATGAAATACTGCCCCTTGAGTTCAAAGAGGTTAATCTGCCCACAATGTCTGATTTCAAAAAGGCTTTACAGCGAAAGCACACCATATGATTATGTTAGATCATAGCCAAGTCAAGAAAACACACAGCCATTTTTCCAGCCAGAGATAGGAGTCACAGCAGAAATATAGATAAAATTAATCACTAACCTTGGATGATCTTCATCAGATGACACTCATATGACATCATGTTACATAATACATGTATGTTTTGTTCAATAATGTGTATATTTATATCCCAAAATCTCAGTTTACTTTGTCACGTTACGTGCAGTAATGTTTTGATTACAAAACATCCGGTGATTTTGCAGAAATACTTATAATAAACATTGATAAAATATAAAATATACAAGTGTTATTCACAGAGTTAAAGATAGACTTCTCCTTAATGCAACCGCTGATTTAAAAAAAACTTCACGGAAAAAACATAATCTGAGAACGGCGCTCAGAGCCCAATTCAGCCAAATAAATATCCACCATGTTGGAGTCAACAGAAGTTAGAAATAACACTATAAATATTCACTTACCTTTGGTGATCTTCATCAGAAGGCACTCCCAGGAATCCCAGTTCAACAATAAATGACTAATTTGTTCCATAAAGTTCCATCAAGTCCATAATTTATGTCCAAATAGCCACTTGTTGTTAGCTTGTTCAGCCCAGGCGCGAGCACTTCGTCCTGACAAAAACTCTAAAATGTCCATTACAGGTCATGGAAACAAGTCAAACGATGTATGGAATCAATCTTTAGGATGTTTTTAACATAAATCATCAATAAGGTTCCAACTGGAGAATTTAATTGTCTGAAGAAAAGCACTGAAATGAGAGCTAACTCTGTCGGGAGCGCGCGTCATGAGCCTGAGACACTCTGCCAGACCCATGACTCATTCAGCTCCCATTACCCCCTCCTTTATAGCAGAAGCCTGAAACAAGTTTCTAAAGACGGTTGACATCAAGTGGAAGCCGTAGGAAGTGCAACTTGATTCCATAGACACTGTGTATTCGGTAGGCCAAGCTTTGAAAAACTACAAACCTCAAATTTCCAGCTTCCTGGTTGGATTTTTCTCAGGTTTTCGCCTGCCATGAGTTCTGTTATACCCACAGACATCATTCAAACAGTTTTAGAAACGTCAGAGTGTTTTCTATCCAATACTAATAATAATATTCATATATTAGCATCTGGGACAGAGTAGGAGGCAGTTCACTCTGGGCACGTTATTCATCCAAAAGTGAAAATGCTGCCCCCTATCCCATAAAGGTTAAACAAATAAAAATAAAAAAGTATATTTCAGAATCTTCAAAGAAGCCACCCTTTGCCTTGATGTCCGCTTTGCACACTTGGAATTTTCTCAACCAGCTTCATGAGGTAGTCACCTAGAATCCATTTCAATTAACAGGTGTGCCTTGATAAAAGGTTATTTGTGGAATTTATTTCCTTCTTAATTATGGATTAACCCATTTTTTTCAATTTTAATCTAAAATGACATACCCAAATCTAACTGCCTGTAGCTCAAGCAAGGATATGAATATTCTTGGTACCATTTCACAGGAAGCACTTTGAAGGTTATGGAAATGTGAAATGAATGTAGTAGAATATAACAGAGATCTGGTAAAAGATAATACAAGGAAAAAAACAACCGTTCTTTTGTAAAACATTTTTACCATCATCTTTGAAATGCAAGAGAAGGCCATAATATATTATTCCAGCCCAGGTGCAATTAAGATTTGGCCACTAGATGGCATCAGTGTATTTGCAAAGTGTTAGACTGATCCAATGAACCATTGCATTTCTGTTCAAAATGTTGTATCAATACTGCCCAAATTGCCACATTTGTTTATTAATAACTTTTCATATTTTAAATTGTGCACTCTCCTCAAACAATAGTATGGTATTATTTCACTGTAATAGCTACAGTGCAGTACTGGACAGTGTACTGGACAGTGCAGTTAGATGCAGTTAGCAGCTAATTTACTCTTTCTGACAATATCAGATATGTCTATGTCCTGGGAAATTTTCTTGTTACTTACAACCTCATGCTAATCGCATTAGCCTATATTAGCTCAACCGTCATGTGGAAGGGACAGAAGAAGTTTTAATGCATTTGAGCCAATCAGTTGTGTTGTGACAAGTTAGGGGTGGTATACAGAAGATAGCCCTATTTGGTAAAATACCAAATCCATATTATGGCAAGAACAGCTCAAATAACCAAAGAGAAACGGCAGTCATCATTTCTTTAAGACATCTGGAACATTTCAAGAACTTTGAATGTTTCTTCAAGTGCAGTTGAATAAACCATCCAAGCTCTCATGAGGACCGCGACAGCAAAAGAAGACCCAGAGTTAAATCTGCTGCAGAGGATAAGTTAATTATTAGAGTTACCAGTCTCAGAAATTGCAGCCCAAATAAATGCTTCACTGAGTTCAAAGTAAGACACATCTCAACATCAACTGTTCAAAGGAGACTGAGTGAATCAAGCCTTCATGTTTGAATTGCTGTGAAGAAACCACTACTAAAGGACACCAATAAGAAGACTTGCTTGGGCCAAGAAATATGAGCAATGCACATTAGACAGCTGGAAATCTGTCCTTTGGTCGAATGAGTCCAAATTTGAGACTTTGGATTTCAACCGACCACCATGTCTTTGTGAGATGCAGAGTAGGTGACCAGATGATCACTGAATGTGTGGTTCCCACTGTGAAGCATAGCGGATTAGGTGTGATGGTTTGGGGGTGCTTTGCTGGTGACACTGTCTGTGATTTATTTTTAGAACTCAAGGCACACTTAACCAGCATGGCTACTACAGCATTCTGCAGTGATATACGCTTAATGGGACTCTCGTTCGTTTTTCAATAGGACAACGACCCACAACACAGGGCTTTTTGACCAAGAAGGAGAGTGATGGAGTGCTGCATCAGATGACGTGGCCTCCAAAATCACCCGACCTCAACCCAATTGAGATGATTTGGGATGAGTTGGATCGCAGAGTGAAGTGAAAGCAGCCAACAAGTGCTCAGCATATGTGGGAACTCCTTCAAGACTGTTAGAAAAGCATTCCAGGTGAAGCTGGTTGAGAGAATGCCAAGAGTGTGCAAAGCTGTCATCAAGGCAAAGGGTGGCTTCTTTGAAGAATCTAAAATCTAAAATATATTTTGATTTGTTTAACACTTTTTTGGTTACTAAATGATTCCATATGTGTTATTTCATAGTTTTGATGTCTTCATTATTATTCTACAATGTAGAAAATAGTAAAAATAAAGAAAAACCCTTGAATGAGTAGGTGTGTCCAAACCTTTGACTTGTATTGTATGTTTGGATGCTCTGGATTGGCCTGTACAACAGTGTTCCAGTTCCAGCCAATATCCAGCAACTTCGCACAGCCATTGAAAAGGAGTGGGACAACATTCCACAGGCCACAATCAACCGCGTGAAGAACTCTATGCAAAGGAGATATGTTGCACTGAATGAAGCAAATGGATGGTCACTCCAGATACTGACTGGTTTTCTGATCCAGTCCAAGGTATCTGTGACCAACAGATGCATATCTATATTCCCAGTCATCTAAAATCCATAGATTAGGGCCTAATGTATGTATTTCAAATGACTGATTTCCTTATATAACTGTAACTCAGTAAAAAAAATAGAAATTGTTGCATATTGCATTTACATTTTTGTTCAGTATATATTTAGTTAATAATAGCCAACATCTGGATCCAGTCTTCTCATCATACACTGTGGCTAAAACAAATAGACACTAGGCCTACCTACCACTTATTTTTGCACCTGATACTGACTCCGCCTCAGCTGTTGTTGCTGCTCAATGTAGTCTAGTTGATCTAAAACACGCACCCATGGGTGCATCCCATGAATATCTCCTTTCTCCTGAAGTGTTCATGAAGGCTACTTCCTACAAATCTAAACGTGTTGGATTGGTGACATAGGCATTGGAGGCATGGGCTATAGAGGGAGTTTACACCAGTCATTTCCTTTCAAATCAGTCATGGAAAGTGAACAAGTGCACACTTTGGATAGATAGGAGAGGAGGAGAGATAATTGGGACATATCCCCAGAGTAGACGTACTCACCTAGTATGGGCAGCAAGGAAGAGGCAAAGTGCAAGGGTTTACTCCACCCAAAATCTGTCCACAAAAAAAAGACCACCAGTGAGGAATTTTTGTTTGGAGTTCGATGAGAGTGTCAAATTTGGTCAACAGAAATGCAGTTACTACGTGAGTCTTACTCGGTCAAGCAGATGTTTCGTAATCGTTAGGTCATCACAAATGCACTGATATAAGTGGACGCATGTGGCATTTCTGCAACTTTGAAAAAATCTAATTAATATCGTAGTTGTGCTTGTTGTTCACATGCGTATCTGCCCTCTCATTGGCTAAAATGGTCCCACCTGATCTCGCCTCCTCCCACCAACCTTCCATTGTTGAGGACATGTATTTCCATTGTTAGAGTGATCACTAGAATATCTTATCAATATAATAGAAAATCTTTGGTATGGTTATTGGAACGTTTTCATTATACAGAAAGCAGTATGAGTCATTTGGTCTCCCTCTATAGGAAGCTACTGCATTAGAAGTAATATCTCTCTCTCTCTCACACACACTCTCTTTATCTCTCTCTGTAGGGGAGTAGGTGGGTGGTAGGGGGGGAACAGAAAATACTGCAATACACAGTTTGACAATGGTTGCTATGACAACCAAGGTGAAGCACTCATCTGTCTAATCATGTGTGTAGGTATGCCTCATCTCTGTCTCAGAGAGAGAGAGAGAGAGAGAGAGAGAGAGAGAGAGAGAGCGGAGTGCAGATAGTTAAGCATTCATTCCCTCTTAAAGTGGAGTAGCCATGTGGCTTGTAAATGAACAGCATCTGTCACGGCTCTCACACAGCCCACACAACTGGTCCCATGTGGCTCTGTCAGTAGAGCATGGTGCTTGCAATGCTGTGGTTGTGGGTTTGATTCCCATGGGAGACTTGTGTGAAAATGGATGTACTGATTCCTCTGGATAAGAGTGTCATGTGAATGTTTGTTGATTTTTGCAGTTCAAACAACATCTGTGTAAAAAAAATTTTTTTTGATGAGCAACGCAGCATCTGCCAGCCACACATGGGGCACGTCTACCTCATTACTGGCTTTAATTAGTTCCTCAATTACATCATGTCTCACTCACTTGCACGCACGCACACAATATTTCAGCAGTGAGCTCAATTGAAAACTTTGAACCAGTCAGTCAGGCACGAGATTCACATAGAACCCTGTTACATTAACATGCAGCTAGAGAATACCTTTCATTACACACACACACACACACACACACACACACACACACACACACACACACACACACACACACACACACACACACACACACACACACACACACACACACACTTCTCACAGACAAATGCACACACACACTACATTATAATGAGATGTAATCACCTCCAGCTCCATCAATAGGCCTTAACAGTCTGCAGAGTGAACACAGAGGACTTAACAGTCTATTTTGGTTAAGTGCACCATTCACAGTCAGAGCACACACACACACACACACACACACACACACACACACACACACACACACACACACACACACACACACACACACACACACACACACACACACACACACACACACACACACACAAAATACATGCACTGTGCACACATACAGGCCTTTATGCATTCTAATGCATGCAGTGCAGTCACACAATGGTGTGAGAGTTACAGTACCTACCCATGGGTCTAATGTGAATATCTGTCTTTCTCTTTTTCTCCCTTGGTGTCCTGGACGGACAGAGGATTGCAGCAGTAGAGACAGGAGAAGAAGTATAAGACCACAGTAAGCTATGTGAGATATGAGATATGAGGTATTTACATTGATGATTTGGTTTTGTTGTACAATGCATCTAAACCAGTAATGAGGAGGTGTTTGCAGTATGTCCTTCTCCCGCAATATAGCATTGGCTATAGAACTAAGCTGCTTAGTATTGACATGAGCCCAACCTCTCATCATTATTCCTCCAGCCTGGATATGCCCAATCATGCCAGGCCATACTAAGCCATTCTAAGCCATGCCAAAGAGCAGGGGCACAACTTTAACTGGGGACGGGGGACTGGGGACATGTCCCCCACCCCACATTCTAAAATGGCATTTTTGGACCTCCCAGTTTTACCATTTCTCTGTGATACAAAAAGCGGCATCGGTGTCCTATAGGACAATGTGGAAGACTCCGAGCAGTCTGGTAGGCTGTATCAGCAGGCTGGATTTTGGACCCGCGGACAGTATATTATAACAGTCAGTGAACGGATACATAGTTCCATCTTGAGTTGATGGGTAGGGTAGAGTCTGGAATCTGGGAATAATGGTAATTTCAATTATTGAACCTTTGATTATATTATTGGATAACATAATGTATAAATGTACACCAAGGTGATTCTTTGTCATGCCTCATCTGAGCAGGATCAGATGGTGATAGGGGTCTCAGCAGGGTCAGACAACCAGGGAAGACCAGTTTGTGACAGTGCTGAGGTGAACTTTTACAAATGTAACACTTTATTCTCCCTGTGCAGCAAACACTGGACAAGCCAGACGCTTAAAAGATTGAAACTATTTTAAAGCAGTCTGACAAACCTCTAAAGTTGATTTCCAAACTGTATCGAGGGTTGGAGGCTTACACCCATGACACAAAACATGTCAAACACAAATGTGAAGAAGACCTAGGAGACACTGTTGATGATGATGGACACAGATGTGTTTCAATGCCTAGTCATGATCATATAATCTCAGACATAATTTACTGCAGTTTAAACAATCCATAGGACATACTATACATCAGTGAAAATAAATATCATGGACACAGATTCTCGCTTCACCATGTTTTTGTTTGCTTGGAAATGTTGATACTGGAGACTGTTATCAGAAGAAACTGTGTAACCTTATTACAATATCAAGAGTATACTGTGCAACTTTCATAAGGTATAGATGCCTTATATGAAATACTGTACCACAAAAGGAATCTGTATTAAAAACCTGCCCACGTCAGGGGGGATACCTGTCTAGGCAATCCCTAGCTGCTGGGTTGCTCAGTCCTGGACCTGGGGGTCTGCCATAATGTTGTGTTGGTTGTCACTCTGGCCTAAGCCTAACACATCTAAAACCAATAATGAATGTTTCACTATGCTGAGTAGGGTGTGTTGGGTTTTGGCATTGCAGGGCAGTGGATCCCTAGTGGCAGGACGGGGTGACCCAGCTATATTGTGTGTAAGTAAAAAGAGCTCTACACTACTATCAGGCCTATGTTATACATTACAGGATGAGCTCAGATTCAAGGGTGTTTATTTAAATAATAGCTCAAAAAGAAAAAGTATCCCCCATGAGACCCTCTCTGGGATGCCGTCTTCTGGGTCTGGCGGTATCCTGTCGGGCACAAAACTGAACCCCCTCTTCTTACCTCTGCAATCATCAATCATACCACAGTAGTGCTTCCCCCCCCCCATTCCTCCCTGTGTGCTGCCCTTCTGGCAGCTTTATGGGCCTTCCACAGCTGGTGAGCAATCCGCCCTTGATTACTCACCAGCTCCCAATCAGCCCCAATTAGTCCTGGCTGGAGAGCACGTCGAGACCTGGCACGTCCAGCAGATGGAGCCATCGCCTTGTGATGTATACTCCATCTGTAACCAGGCCTCGTCGAGTCTCCCCCTGGTGGCTGACTTGCTGTACTATATATATATATATATATATATATATATATATATATATATATATATATATATATATATATATATATATATATATATATATATATGTATATATTGAAAGTCAATATATATAAAAAATATTTAAAAAATAAAGAGAGTTCTTAACAGGGCGTGTTTTTTTTTTACCCTCGCAGGTGTCGTCTATATATATATATATATATATTAACCTTTCTTTAGCTAGGCAAGTCAGTTAAGAACAAATTCTTATTTTCAATGACAGCCTACACCGGCCAAACCCGGACGATGCTGGGCCAATTGTGCGCCGCCCTAGTATAGAACAGACTCTGCAGACTGTTTCTCATATTTGGTTGACACCTGTACAATGTGGAATAATCCCCAATGTCATTTTGTTAGGAGAAATACAGTAGTGATTCTTCAGCTGAATTGGGTCTCGCCTGAAGTGAAAAGCTCTGTGACACTGACATCAGCAGTAATATACCCAAGGCCTAACTACAGTACCACTCAGACAGTACAGTGCTGTATTATAATTTCATGTCTCATGCATCATCACCAAAATACAGACAACACAGAAAATGCATCTCCTGAAATTCAAATGACAAACTTCCTATTGAACACTTCAGACAAAATGCAAATGCATGCAAATGTGTTTATGTTTTCTCCATGCAGTTGCATCAAGTGAATTACCCTCCTCACTCAATTTGGTTGAATTGTTTCTCTGTAATCACACACAGCAGAGTGTGTGAAATCTACAATTAGCTTTCACACAGCTACCAAAACATACACACACACACACACACACACACACACACACACACACACACACACACACACACACACACACACACACACACACACACACACACACACACACACACACACACACACACACACACACACACACACACACACACACACACACACACACACACACACACACACACACACACACACACACACACACACACACACACACACACACACACATACACACACACATACACACACACATACACACACACAGAAACACACACACACAGAGACATACACACAGAAACACACAGGAAGAAACACACACACACTGATACAGCGATTGAGATAGAGAGGGAGATAGCATACAAAGAGAGAGAACTAAACAATTAGAAATAGATTGAGAGAGAAAAGAGATATACAATGACAGTAGGGAACAGAGAGAGAAACCGATAGGGGATAAATGCACATCCATGGTGGGTGTGTGTTTGTGCGTTTGCGTTTGCGTTAACGCACATTTGACTAGCGTGACATGGAAGTGAAAAGGTTTAGGTGAGGTGACTGAGGTGAGAATTCTCTCTGTCACAGTCTATGTAGGTGCATTTTGTCTGCAGTGGTGATTATTTTATCTGACATTACAGTTTTTTCCAACTGCTTACACACAAAATATTTTCATGTCACACGATTTTTGAAACCTCTCACTCAAAGTGCAAAACTACACACCAAATATCCAAAACCATAAGCTATTTCTCAGCCTTTGACTCAGTTGTCAATTGCATAAAACACTTTTTTCAAAACACTACGCACAATTCTCTATCTAAAACACAAAAATCTAACAGGAAGTGACCTGCTTTCCTTTTCCAAACACAACCAATCAAAATGCTATACTTATTCACACTCCTCACATGTGCAAACACTAATAGCTTAACAGATCACTAACCAATCACTGCTCTACTGTAGTATAGGCCTATAAATAGGTCGAAGGTCAGATTACCTGTTTTGAACAATGGATGCCAACAATGGACAGAGAGCAAGAGGAGTAGGAGGGAGAGAAAGAGGAAGAAGAGGACGAGGGCAAAGAAGTGAAGGAAGGAGAGCCATCTCTGATGAGATTAGGGCACTTGTTGATCATGTGATCAACCACGGTTTGACCATGAGAGAGGCTGGACTGAGAGTCCAGCCCAACTTGAGTCGATTTACAGTGGCGTCCATAATTCGAACCTTCAGAAATGAGAACAGGTATGCAACTATCTAATGATTCTTTTAGCATTACAGTAATGTACTGTAAAATACGTATGACTGCATAGTATTGCATAAACATTTGTAACTCTAAGCTGCACTGCACTGCATTGAATGAATGAGGTTGGTTATCATGCTGTACTACATTTTTGTGTACATTGTTTACAGTTCCTATGCTGAACACATACTGTGTTTGAATTCTGTACAGAGTGGAAAGGCAAAGACATCATGGAGGACGAGGACGCTTGTTTACAGATGTACAAGAGACTGCAATTATAAATATGGTTTTGGCCAACACTGCAATTAGGATTTGAGAGATTAGAGAGCATATATGGAATAATGACACCATATTTAACAAAATTTGAGAGAAACTCTGAAATGTAAATGTAAATGTAAGAATATGCGACATGACTTTGTAGAGGTATGTATGCAACACTACTTCCAGTACTTCCATATTTACTCATCTGTATATTATTTTGTCTGTTACAGAGAGTATTGGAGCTGGATGCCCATGTAATTCGCCATGAATTTATTTATGTGGATGAGGTTGGCTTCAACCTCACCAAAACCAGGCGCCGCGAAAGAAATGTAATAGGACAGAAGGCAATTACCAATGTCCCTGGACAGCGTGGGGGTAATATAACTATGTGTGCGGCCATCACTCAAAACTGGGTCCTCCATCACAATGCCACACTGGGTCCGTACAACACCGGCCATATGCTCACTTTTCTGGATGCAATTTACACAATGCTTGTCCCTGATCCAGATCAGGAGCCTGCTAGATTTGTGTTATGGGCCAATATTAGTTTTCACCGGGCTGTTCTGGTCCAAAACTGGTTTGCCATCCATCCACAATTTGTAGTTTTGTACCTACCCCCATATTCACCTTTTCTAAATCCCATAGAGGAATTCTTCTCAGCCTGGCGCTGGAAAGTGTATGATCGCCAACCCTATGCCCGCATGCCGCTTCTCCAGGCAATGGAGGACGCATGTGGGGACATAGAGGTTGCCTCTGGCTAAGGTTGGATACGCCATGCTAGGAGATACGTTTTCTCTTGCCAAACATGGAGGGAAGTATCTTGTGATGTGGACAAAGTATTGTGGCCAGACCCAGGCCGGAGAAGATATGAAGCGTGGTTTAGCACTGGTGACTGCCCCTCTCGGGACCCCACACACACAATTGTGTTCTTTACTGTATTCTAAAGAATATACTTTTGGTTTACATATGTTTATGGTTTTGTTGTATGCTACTGTATACAACTGTAATGTTTGGCCTAATAAATATTTTCTGTTTCTGCATTGCATTGGTGTTTACAGTGTACTTGTTACCCCTCTCAGCAGATTACTTTCACTGTAGAACATTGTATTGAAATGTAGATATAAGCCTATGAAAGACCAAAGCGCTTTAGATTTACAACAGTGTTTACATGGTATATCCAAAAATGTACTATTATGAAAGCAGTGTTTGCCATTTGATGCAAATGCTTCATTCTGACATGTGTTTGTCATTTTGAATGCAGTGTTACATTTTGAAGGAGATGTGAGGCATTTTGCATTTTGTAAATTGTGTGTAGAGATTTGAAAAAAAGGAGACAGTTTTGAAAACGTGTGTAAGCAGTTGGAAAAAACTGTAATACAAATATTACTTTGCAATTTAAGAATGGGGCAGAGAACGACACAGGGTAATACACACAAATCCACGTCTGTACTGCAGGGTAATCAATTAGAATACTGCATGATAACATACGGCCAGATATTACATTACCGAGAGATACTGTACAATCTCTGAACACAGAAATCATACACCCTTTGTCTCTTCATCAACAGCCCTCAATGCAAAAAAATATTGCATGTCCTTTTCTTGTTGCAAATACTTTTTTTTATTAAACTAGGCAGGTCAGTTAAGAACAAATTCTTATTTACAATGATGGCCTACCCCGGCCAAACCCGGACGACGCTGGGCCAATTGATTATGAATTATCACTACAACTTCTTATAGGCATCGTCAAAAGAGACATGCTGATGAAATGATTGTGAATACACACTGTTGGCGTATTGCGAGTGCTGTTAAAGATAGAAGTCATTCTCAAGCAAACACACACAAGTCATAGAGGGTAAATTGATGAGATGTGAATAAAGAGCTTGGCTCCATCAGACTGAGTCATCTGCTCTTATCTTCTGCAATCAGCCCTAACCTAATATACTACAAACAAAACACGTGCATGAACGCACACATGCACACACACACACATGCACACCCACACATACATCATTTGATGTTCTGTAGTGTGTGATATGAATAGACATAATTTTATGGAGGCAGGAGTGACATGTATCCTACTGAGGAGATCAGATGTGGGGCATCCAGGTCACCCATGATATAAGTTCATATTTGACATCCATCCATGTCTGAGGATGTCGGGAGATGACATGGAAACCGGCCAATAAGGGCACCAGTGAGTGCTGTTACCTTCAAGTAGGTTTCGGTTTTGATAGGGCTTTTTGGACTGGGATGGCGGATGGGTGTAACCATCTGCCTCTGGTGCATGTTTGAATCCAGCAATAGAACGTTAAGATTGAGATTTCGGAGTTCATGCCTAAACCTAACCTTAATTAAACACTTTGAAATTTGATGTTTGGAACCACTTTGAAATTGGACGTTGAGAATTTTAGAAAAATTCTGAAGTGAGACTGTGAGACTGTCCCCCATTCTTTCCCCCGATTTTAATAGAAAAACAACCAAATTTGATTCTCTGTGTTCAAAACAATGATGACCTGGATGATCTTTTTGGCCTTCCTGTGACATCGGGTGCTGTAGTTGTCCTGGAGGGCAGGCAGTGTGCCCCCGGTGATGCGTTGGACAGACCGTACCGCCCTCTGGAGAGCCCTGCGGTTGCTGGCGGTGATACAGCCCGACAGGAAACCCTCAATTGTGCATCTGTAAAAGTTTCTGAGGGTCTTACGGGCCAAGCAGACAGGCTTCAGCCTCCTGAGGTTGAAGAGGCGCTATTGAGCCTTCTTCACCACACTGTCTGTGTGGGTGGACCATTTCAGATCATCAGTGATGTGTACACTGAGGAACTTGAAGCTTTCCACCTTCTCTACTGCGGTCCTGTCGATGTTGGATAGAGGCGTGCTCCCTCTGAGGTTTCCTGAAGTCCACGATCAGCTCGTTCATTTTGTTGATATTGAGGGAGAGGTTATTTTCCTGGCACCACTCCACCAGGGCCCTCAACACTTCCCTGTAGGCTGTCTCGTCATTGTTGGTGATCAGGCCTAATAGTGTTGTGTCGTCTGCAAACTTGATGATTGAGTTGGAGGCGTGCACAGTCATGGGTGAACAGGGAGTATAGGAGGGGGCTGAGCATGCACCCTTGTGGGGCCCCTGTGTTGAAGATCAGTGAAGTGGAGGTGTTGTTTCCTACCTTCACCATCTGGGGGCAGCCAGTCAGGAAGTCGACCCCAGGTGTGGCCGCCAATGGAATCGTGGAGTAAAAGGCCAGTAACACTCCGTATTATTCAAAGCCCCGTGAAATGACACCATATATACATTCTACAGACTCTATTGAATATTCCCTACAATACTTTACTATGCCACCCAGAATAGTTCTTGCTCTAAGCCAATATATATTCCATATACAGTGATTCGCATTGGAGGATTTATTTGACCCTGGTGCATGTTTTAACACCCAGATTTAAGATAAATGTAACTTAAAAATGAACAAATATGAAACATTGTTAAATGTTTAGACAAGTATTTTTCATATCTCATGAAAACACAGTTTTTTGACACTTTTTCACTATTACGTTAATATGTTTCTACTATAATAATTACCCGCAATATTAGACATAAAAAGAATCATATGTGGGGGACTTTATTTTGAAAATTTCTGAAATTCCGTGACACGGAAGTACTTTTTTAGTGTTGTTGACCAAACGCTGATCATGACGAGACGCAAATCAAATTAGCACTTGTGGTGCCACTGGGAAGCGAAAAATAAGTGACTTAACCTTTATGTATTGTAATTTAAATTTGTTTGTGGTAGTTGAGTGTTGAGTTAGATTACATACTGTAGCTACCTCAATTGTTAATTCAAATAATTTTGGGGACTTTAAGCAATTGCTAGCTAGCCGAAATTTAGCTAGCTAGATACAGCCACGTCTCATAGTCACATCATGAGATTTGTAAATAAAAGAGGAATATAATAACATGAATCGATTGGAGATTCCCATCTCCCCATTTGGAGTTTCTGGAACAGCACAGAAACGCCTTATCCAGATGGTGTGACAAAGGCATTTCCTAACAGACCTACTAACTTTCTTTGCTACTTTTAAGGTTGGAACCAACATGCAGTACCTATAGCAGGCAGAGAGGCAAGAACCATTGATTTGCCAGCTCAGGGTGAAGCTACACTGTTCACAGCCCTGTGTAACGTTCAATGTAATTGCATTGATGGACTTTTTAAAACGTAATGTATTGTTTCACAAATTTACAAATGAAAGGAAATATATAACTTTTTTCAACTTTTTCACCCCAGAGGCTTTTTCTGAACATGGTTCTACAGGACGAAAAAGCTAAGTAGTAACATTAACACAATTTCATCTAATTTCAGTGTAGGAAAGGATGAACCAGCGTCTGTGCCACCAATAAGTACAGATAGTAGTATACACCTCCCTGCACAGTCCCCATAGCCAGACAATTTTCTCAATGCTTCTGGAAATGTGATTGGAGCTGAGTTACAGTACAGTAGTTATAACTCTGAGTGGTCTCAGGCGAGTCATAAAGAGCAGGTCTAGGGGACAGCAAAACCGATTGAAACCCGGAAAAAATATTTTGTTATTTAAATTACGTTTAACTTATAAAGGCTAAAATAAATGTGATGCAAAGCATCTATAATGGTATGTTATAAAGGGTTTATAAATGTGGCATAACTGTGTGACATAATCACTGAGTTCCCTGAATTCCTATCGCACCTTGTAGTCATGGCAGATAATATTCAAATTGTTGGTGACTTTAATATTCACATGGAAAAGTCTACAGACCCACCCCAAAAGGCTTTCGGAGCCATCATCGACTCAGTGAGTTTTGTCCAACATGTGGACCACCATTTTAATACATTTGTAATCGCAGCAATTAATCTACTCGAGACCCCAACCAAGGATCATCAAAAGTCATGCAATAAATTCTCAGACAACCCAAAGATTCCTAGATGCCCTTCCAGATTCCCCCCACCTACCTAAGGATGTCAGAGTACAAAAATCGGTTAACCACATAACTGAGGATCTAAATGTAACTTTGTGTAATAACCTAGATGCACCCCTAAAAACAAAAAACATTTGTCACAAGAAATGTGCTCCCTGGGAAACAGCAAATACCTCAGCAACCTTCCAGAAAATTGGAATGGAAATGGGGCTCCACCAAACTGGAAGTCTTCTGACTAGCTTGGAAAGACAGTACTGTGCAATATCGAAGAGCCCTCATTCCTGCTCGATCATCTTATTTTTTCAACATAATTGAGGAGAATAAGAACAATCCAACATTTATTTTTTGATACTGTCGCAAAGCTAAATAAATAGCAGCATTCCCCAAGAGAGGATGGCTTTCACCTCAGCAGTAATGAAAAGATCAGGATCATTAGAAAGCAAATTACGGACTCCTCTTTGAATCTGACTATTTCTCCAAAGCTCAGTTGTCCTGAGTCTGCACAGAACTGCCAGGACATAGAATCAATGGATACTCTCACGTTTTTAAATCCTGTATCTCTTGACACATGACAATAGTCATGGCCTCTAAACCTTCAAGCTGCATACTAGAACGTATTCAAAATAAACTACTGAAAGAGCTACTTCCTGTGATTGGCCCTCCTAGGTTGAACATAATAAATGGCTCCCTATCCACCAGATGTGTACCAAACTCCCTAAAAGTGGCAGTAATAAAGCTGGCAGTAAAGAAAGCCTCACTTGAAAAAGCCTAACATTGACCGGGTCAATGTAAAAAAAACATTTGGCCTATATCAAACCTCGCATTCCTCTCAAACATTTTAGAAAAAGCTGTTGCGCAGCAACTCACTGCTTTCTGAAGACAAATAATGTATACAAAACGCTTCAGTCTGATTTTAGGCCCCATCATATCACTGAGACTGCACTCAAGGTGTTAAATAACCTTTTAAAGGCATCAGACAAAGTCTCTGCATGCTCGTGCTCCTATACCTTAGTGCAGCTTTTGACTCCATCGATCATGACATTCTTTTGGAGAGATTATAAACCCTAATTTGTCTACACGGACAAGTTCTTGCCTGGTTTAGATATTATCTGTCAGAAAGATATCAGTTCGTCTCTGTGGATGGTTTGTCCTCTGACAAATCAACAGCATGTTTCTGCGTTCCTCAAGGTTCTGTTTAAAGACCACTATTGTTTTCACTATATATTCTACCTCCTGGTGATGTCATTCGTAAACACAATTTCAACTGTACAGATGACACACAGATGTACATTTCGATGACTGCCAACCCTGGAAGCCTGTGTTTCAGACATAAGGAAGTGAATTTGGCAATTATTTTCCTTTTAAATTCGGACAAAACATAGATGTTAGTTCTAGGTCCCAAGAAACAAAGAGATCTGCTGTTGGATCTGACAATGAATCTTGATGGTTGTACAGTTGTCTCAAATAAAACTGTGAAAGACCTCGGCGTTACTCTGGACCCTGATCTCTCTTTTGACCAACATATCAATACTATTTCAAGGAGTGCTTTTTTCTATTTTGTAACATTGCAAAAATCTGAAACATTTTGATAAAAAATGATGCAGAAAAGCTAATCATATCACGCCTGCTCCCGTACTCCCTCCCTGGAGCTCGAAGACACCAGGCTCCCCAGCATTACTCTCTCCTTCCACCATCATTACGCACACCTGCCTTCTCCCGTCACACGCTTGATCAATTATTGGACTCACCTGGACTCAGTCACTTCTGTCATTATCACTCCTATACTTGTCAGTTCCCCAGCTCTGTTCCCTGATGCCCCCTGATTTGTCATCTGTCCTTATGTTACCTGATGCTGACGCTGTTGCTTGTGTCCCTGGCGGTGAAGGTGAGTCTGTTATATCTGGTGTTATTCTCCTGTCTTATCTGGTGTCCTTTGTGAATTTAAGTATGCTCCCTCTAAATGTCTCTCTCTCCGTCTCTCCTTCCCCTCCTGGAGGACCTGAGCCCTAGGACCATGTCTCAGGACTACCTGACCTGATGACTCCTGGCTGCCCACAGTCCAACTGGTCTTGCTGCTGCTCCAGTTTCAGCTGTTCTGCCTGCGGCTATGGAACCTTGACCTGTTCACCAGATGTGCTACCTTGTCCTGGACTTGCTGTATTCGACTCTATGTCTCCCTGTCTACCGCACCTGCTGTCTCGACCCCTGAATGCTCCGCTATAAAAAGAAAACTGACATTTATTACTGAGGTACTGACCTGTTGCACCCTCTACAACCCTACTGGTCATCTATGAACGTTTGAACATCTGGAAGAAGAATCTGGCCTTAATGGCCATGTACTCTTATAATTTCCACCCGGCGTAGCCAGAAGATGACTGACCGCACCTCAGAGCCTGTTAACAATGGTGCAAACATTTTGTGACAGATATTTCAGTGGGGGAGTGGGTGAATGTGTCAAAGACCTGACTGGGCCCAGCTCCGCACGGTATGGCTGGTTTTGTTTTGTTTGATGTTGTGTACTGAGGAACATGTCACTTGGTTCCAGAAGAAAGCTACTTTCAATTTCTTTAGGATAGGGGCTTTCATCAACGTCAGTGTTTCTTGGTGGGATATCAACCATTCAAAGTTGGCCTTAGTGGGAGTGACCTGTGTAAAGTTTTTGTCATCGTTACTAGTTAAAAAGTCAAAAAGTCATAATTATATATAAACCCTGCACATTTCCACAATTTATCTTGTTATAATGTGATTTTAAACCTAACGCTAACTAATGAAGGCCAGGTTTGATGTGTTGGTCCATCAGACCATTTGAGCGTAGGTGTCCGGGAATGAGATTAGGTGTAATGTGACTAACATGACTTCACTTCAGAGCATATGCTCCCGAGTGGTGCAGCAGTCTAATGCACTGCATTTCAGTGCTAGAGGCATCACTACAGACCCTGGTTCAATCCCAGGCTGTATCACAACCGGCCATGATGGTGAATCCCATAGAGCGGCACACAAAATACCATCCTTCAGCACAACATATCCCCTTTTTAAAGCACATGTTTATATCATATTCTGCATAGTGGGTTATGTCATATTTGACATTGGTGATTATGTCACACAGTTATGCCACATTTCTGAACCCTTTATAACATACCGTTATAGATGCTTTGTATCACATTTATGTAGTGTTTATGAAGACTTTTTTTAGCCTTTATAAGCTAAATGTAATTTAAATAACAAAATATTTGTTCCGGGTTTCAATCATATTTGCCGTCCCCTAGACCTGCTCTCTATGACTCGCCTGAGACCACTCAGAGTTATAACTACTGTACTGTAACTCAGCTCCAATCACATTAGTTCCAGACAGATGGAGCCCAGAGGATAACAAAAACACATTTTACTGCATGTCTTTATTTCTATCAGCCACAACAAGACTCCTCAGCACAAATAAAAAGCCATTTCCTGCTGCCTCTAATTGAACGAGGTTACTTCCTGTCCGCTAACGGAATGAGGTTGTTTGGTCCTTAGTCAGTGGTTCTGGAATGGGTTTGGGGTCTGTGCACGGAGGAGAGGGTTATACTGTGGCTAAGAACCTGTCTAAACGGATAGATGTGTTCATCTCAGCTGAAGGTTGATAATAGCTCCATGTTCTCACAAGCTTCGCCCCGAGCCCCATCCATCATTTACATTTATAATGATGTTAACATGCTAAATAAAATAATGATTACATTTGCAACATCATTAAACCTTTCCAAGAGGAGACACCACATAGAGGAGTATGAATGAGAACGAGAGAGAACGAGAGAGAGGAGGAGAGAGGGAGAAAGAGAGAGCCTTCTATTGCTCGTTGTGTAAGCAGCCTCTGTACCCAATAATGAGAAGGTTCCCTCAGTGAATTTGGCACAAACATAACAGCAGATGCCCTTCTTAACACACAGAGAGAGGGAGAAGAAAAGAGAGAAGGAGAGGGAAAGATAAATGGAGAGAGTAAAGGATTGTGATGGAGAGGGGTAGAGTGATGGAGAGGGGTAGAGTGATGGAGAGAGAAAATGATTGTGATGGAGAGGGGTAGAGTGATGGAGAGGGGTAGAGTGATGGAGAAGGGTAGAGTGATGGAGAGGGATAGAGTGATGGAGAGTGGTGGAGTGATGGAGAGGGGTAGAGTGATGGAGAAGGGTAGAGTGATGGAGAAGGGTAGAGTGGTGGAGAGGGGTGGAGTGATGGAGAAGGGTGATGGGAGAAGGGGAGAAGGGTAGAGTGATGGAGAAGGGTAGAGTGGTGGAGAGGGGTGGAGTGATGGAGAAGGGTAGAGTGATGGAGAAGGGTAGAGTGATGGAGAGGGGTAGAGTGATGGAGAAGGGTAGAGTGATGGAGAAGGGTAGAGTGATGGAGAGGGAGATCTTTCTGCAGGTTGTGTGTGGTTGCTCTGTATTATTTATGTGTGTCAATATTTGCTGTGGGTGATGTGGGGTGTTTACAGTGTAGTCTGTGTGCTATTAAAATCACTTCCTGTAATTACAGGAGATTATCACTGCCTTACCTGAAATATTAATACATACTGCAGAAACTTTATGAATATTTATACAGACACACATAGCCACACTCTAGCATACACACACACACACCTCTAAGCTGCATAAATCTACGCACACACACACACACACACACACACACACACACACACACACACACACACACACACACACACACACACACACACACACACACACACACACACACACACACACACACACACACACACACACACACACACAGCACCCCTCCCCTCTGGTAACAGTGGTTTCTACTCTACTATGTCTCATAACCAGCCCACTGCAGAGATATCCCTGTGAGCACGTGGAACATTTAGACAAAGCAAGGGAACATACTGTAGTTCACATCACAGGCTGAAGCACATACATTTATCATGAAATGAAGCATTGTTTGATGATAATATTGTATTGCATAACTACTGATTTCTATATGATAGAGATGGAAGATTTGTGGAGGGGTGTATAGTAGTGTGTAGTATCTCATGCAACACCACCTCTCATGGGGTGACAGCTTACCACATGCTTCAGTTGCTGTGTGTGTAAATGTGTGGTTGTGTCTGTGTATGTGTGTGTGAGTGTGTGTGTGTGTGTTTGTGCATGTGTGTATATATGAAGAACTAGGACCTCTCCCACTCACCATAAGCAGACAGACGGCTGATTCCGGCATGAGTTGGACGGCCATGATGGGGTCCTGTAGACTGACTGAAGTATACCAGGTAAAACGACCAAACCGACTCAACTAGAGAGTCCTCCTCTCCTCCTCTTCTTCTTCCTCACAGACCAGTCTTCACTTTGTCCTTACCCTCTGGTTGTTGTTTCTACGCTCTTTTTTCTTAGTAGACACTCACCTTCTTCATTCTCAACACAACCCCCTCGAGACCATCTCCAACTCGTCAGACTGAGGGAACACCGCTACCTCTCTTTCACACTTCACTCATTTTATAACTCTCTTTTTGTCCTGCTTGTCTTTGATCTCAGATAAAACCCTGTGTCCTTTTCTGTCTTGACCCTCCTCCCGTAGACCCCTCGCCCCCCTGCCAAAACCTCCTGGAATCCTTGTATCTCAGGAGTACGCCCTCCTCTCTCCTCTCCTCCCCTCTTATCTCCCTTCGCTTCTCACAACACAAAACATGATCGGCAGAAATATGCTCCTCTCTTCTTGATCTCTTCTTTTGTTCCTCTTCAGTCCACAGTTGTCTCTGTCTGTCTGTTCTGTCCTGGGACTGCTGTCTCTGCTCCATAGGACCCCCTCTCTGGATGTGATATTCCCCCACCTAAAGTGCTCCTTGCAGGGGTAGTTGCAGGAGCTCACAGCCTCTCTGTCAAACAGAGACCCATGATACTGCAGCAGAGACGGAGCTCACACACACTCACTGATCCCTGCCTCATATCACAAAGCATGACACGAGCAGAAAAAGACTGAGGAAATGTGAGGGAGAGAGATAGAGATACATATAGATGGAGATGAATAGGAAAGCAGCGAGTCACCGGTTAGATTTCCTCGCTGAGCAGAAAGGGTGGGAGAGAAAGAGAGAGAGAAAACAGACGTCACCTATCAACAACGGCAGAGAGTAGATCAGACGGTGCATGGGAGTTGGGAAAACACACCTCAGCTTGCTTAATGAATGGGGTGTGTATGTGTGTGTTCATGTTTGTATAAGTGCATGGGTGTGAGTGTTTGTGTAACCCCCACTCTGGCCACAGAGTATCAACAAGCAACTGTGTTCCAGACAGATTTTTATAGATGACTGACAGCAGCATGGCAGATAAATAATTCAGATAAATCACTGTCTCAGCGTGGCTTTTGTTCTCTGTATGTGTGTGCTTGTGTGTGTGTGGAGGGGGTGAGAGTAGAGAGAAATTTATCCAAACATGTAATTACACAGCCGGTCGGTCCCCCATAGCCTCCCTCTCTCTCTCTCTCTCTCTCTCTCTCTCTCTCTCTCTCTCTCTCTCTGTCCGTCTCTGTCTGTCTCTGTCTGTCTCTGTGTGTGCTCTCAGGGCTAATTGGACCTCTAGAGGGCTGATCCTGATGACATCACTGCTACTGATGGATCACTACAGTAACCACACGTGACACAACCATTGAATAAACCAGAGGACAAAAAAAAGTATGTATCCACCTAATTTTTGAATGTTGCTGTAGGAAGAGCCGAACAATGGAAGTGATTGGTTCCACTTCTTGCTTTACTTCCGTAATGCAGTAAACAAGTGTAAGTGTATGAAGTGTAATTTTATATTTATTTCATTCAGTTTTGCTAACGTTAGCTAGACCTACTAGTAGTTTGGTTGTGCTAACATTAGTTGTCACAACTGATGTTTTGTTGTTGCCTCTACCACAGACAGCTATGTCGGTCTGCTAATACAGGACTACTAAAGGCCCAGTGCACTACTTTTGTTTGTATGCGGAAGACACATTTCAGTTGAATGCATTCAGTTGTACAACTGACTAGGTATAATCCTTTCCCTTTCCCTTATTCATGTTTTTTTCATTCATATTTTTCAGGGGGTGCTGCAGCCCCCCATACTCTATGCTCCAAAACATGGGGAAGTTATATTATTTTTAAACTAATACAATTGCTCAGAGAAAAATTTATATATTTTTTTACAAGTAGTACTTTAGATAGGTGTAGAAGTTATTGGCAACCCTAAAGATTCTTACAAATAAAATCTAACAAAATAAGATCTGCATTAACATTTCACTTAAAAAAAATGAATCCCAGTTTAAGGAACTGTATTGTGGCCTTCCATGACTTCCAGTTTCACTGGGATATAATAATTTGGTAAAACACATGTAAAATCCATTTGTCTTTCACCATGGGGAAAGACAAAGAAAGAGACAAATGGTTCTTGACCTTCATAAATCAGGCAATGGGAACAAAACAACAGCTAAAAAATAAATACCACTTCCTACTATTAAGGCAATAATTAAGAAGATAAACCCCCTTGAGTCAATGCCCACTCCCCCACAGAAATCCAATTAGCATAATTAAAAACATCCCTATCAAAATCCATCTGTTTAAGCTAGAGATATCTGTTTTTTGCTTGTGCTGAGTCTCAATACAACACATCCACCAATAGCAGCCTTCTGCATCTGCGGTGGAAAGGGTCTGTTCGTCAGACCATGAGATATTACAAAAATCAGTCTTCTCATGAAAATGTCTGTAGCGTCCGAACTGTTTGGGCTACAGACTAAAATGACCCACTATGAAAAGATGAGGCCCTCACGAACACATACATGTCAGTTCTCTCTAGGAAGCCCACAAGCCTCACAGGAATTGTCGGAAGGTAGCCCGTTACAAAAATGAATGGAAGTATATATCAAAGTACGTAGTTTAGTGCCAACTAGTGGTTAATTACATTATTTAAAAAAATCCTTTATCACTTTAAAATACACTTTAAAACAAACTTCCTTTTGATTTATTTTTTTTACAATATGTTTTTCCAATGTGTTTCTATGGGCTAACAATAGTAAGGCCAATTTCAATGTTCAATGGCAGTACTGGTGCGTGAGTAAAATCCCTGGGGAAGCCAAGCCAATAAAATAGCCATATCACAACTATGTTGTTTGCTCTATAACCCATTTGTTCATACGCTACCCCGATATACAATAAGCCCGAGACAAGAAAAAGACAATAGTCACAGTGGCAGAATAAATTCAACTACACATACATTTGTTTCATCACAAATTGTAGAGCAAAATATTGCAGGTAACAAAGTTATATGACCTGTAGCATGGTCAAGCAAGTTAACGTTTTTTTGACAGATTACTAGAAAACTACTGATTTAGAACCACAGAGTTACCTCAAGTCAGAACAAAGACAACAGGAGCACTGTGTCACGCCTTGGTCTTAGTATTGTGTGTTTTAGTTTATTAGTTAGTCAGACCAGGGTGTGACATGGGGTCATTATGTATTGTATTTTCGTTTTTGGGTTTGTAGTTGATTAGGGGTGTGTGTGTGTGTTAATTAGGTTGGCTGCCTGAGGCGGTTCTCAATCGGAGTCAGGTGCTTCTCGTTGTCGCTGATTGGGAACCGTATTTAGGTAGCCTGATTTCGCTTTGCATTTCGTGGGTAATTGTCCCTGTCTCTGTGTAGGTTGCACCAGTCAGGCTGTATTAGGTTTCGTTCTGTTTGTTGTTTTTTTGTATTTATTTAGTTATTCGTGTTAGTTCGTTCGTTTTGTCTTCTTTAAATAAACATGAGTAACTTACACGCTGCATTTCGGTCCGACTCTCCTTCAACTAAACAAGAACGCCGTTACACACTGCCTCCGCTATTCCAGCACCATTTAAACATAATCAAATCAACAAGGCATTACGCTTAGATTAATACACTGAAAACAAACTTAAAGATACCAAAAAAATTGTCCAATCAATGTTTCTAAATACAGTATCATATGTCTGTCCATGGTACTGATTTGTGTGTGTGTGTGTGTGCGTGCTGGCTCACCATAAAAGTTTACTCATCCTACTTGTAGACTAGTTGAACACCAATGCCATCCTCCTCTCCTTCATGTTGGTAAAATGGTAAAAAATCTCTGTCATACAGTACACTTTAAGTTTTTGTTTTCATAGGCTACCTAGCTAAAATGCTTGCTAGCCTAACTTACTTGCATGGGCAAAAATGTACCAGCTAAGTTAAATAGCTAGGTAACGTGAGAGTACTAGGCTACATCTAGGCTACATATTGAACTTCGATGGTCTCAGGCCAGTGGCACAATACATTAATTTATGGCAGGACATCAACACAAGCAGATCAGAAACAGACAGTTTCTCTGACAATCATGACATTTTGTGAAGGATGTGATTTTATTGGTGTGAAGCCAAATCCAAACTAGCCTCCCTTTGGGGGAGTTTTGCTGCGAAAGGACAACCCACAGTTGAGCTCAGCGCACTGCTAATTGGAAAATTATTTAATTTTATTTTTAATCAAGGGAGGCCAAATGCTTCATGGCATCAATCAATCAAATGCTATGGCGGCAACATGTCATACTTTGTTGTTCCAGACAGCATCGGATACATGGGCTTCACATACTGAGACAGATGACGACTGTTTTCCTCGCTCAGATGTTTTCTCAGAAGAGATTCATCCACTTGCGAATTGACAGAAAATTATCAATACAGAAAGACGGATAAATTATTTTGACAATTTGTATTTTTTTATTGGTCCAATGTTTGGGAAGCCTGGCTTCTCTTGGTATCCATGAATACCCGCCACTGCCTAACTGGGTCCTAAAATTCTAAATCAAATAGTTAAATGATCATTGGTATGACCATCTTTTGTTAGCTTAGTAGAGGATCTGGAGGAAAATAAATATCCAAGGGCCACAGTTGGAGAATTCCAGAACTTGGTCGCATTTTATGGTCACCAAGTCTCTTAATCTACAAATAGAGGCCACCTCCATGCCAATAGGCTCTTTGGAAGGGTTACCAGAAAAAAAAGCCTTCATTTAGATCATACAATAATCTAAATGCCTTGAATTGGAACCAGGTGCTATATGATATGAAAATAACGGTCTTTAGATTGCACACTCCAGCAGTGGGTTGAGTGTAAGAATAAGGCTATAACGTAACAAAATGTGGAGAAGTCAAGGGGTCTGAATACTTTCCGAAGGCACTGTAAAATGTAGTGATGATCTCAAATATTACAAAACCATGTCGGCAATGTACATTCGACATGCTAACTGCACTCCATGCTGTCAAGTAAGTACTGAAACTTTTACTCCACCTCTCAGATCCAGATACAGGGGTGGAGACTAGAATGCATTGAAAATGAAAGTAAAATTCTTCAAGAAAACAACATTTAAGAGCAAGGGGACTGGGAATATAATCTGTCTAACACAAGAATACATGGTAAGAACCTACAAGTGTTATGATTAAAATAAATAATATTTGGAGTTATGAGATCTTTAGTTAGAGATTTCAGCTGCTACTTAATTTAACAAATAAGAGTGTTGAGAATGTTAGTTAAGTCATCATTATCAAGAGGTGAGTTTCTGCTCAGTAAAAGACACTGTCCCAGGGTAAACTAAATCAAAAAGTGTCAAGGAATGCTTTAATCAGCCTGATTTGTGTTTGCTGATATCTGAGTATTCATTCTGGTACAGTTAAAACAAACGTTTTAGAACTTTAACTGGCATTTGTAACGCTCCGGGTGTCGTGGGTGTGGAGTCAGACGCAGGAAACAGAGAGTGCAATACTGTGCTCTTTAATGCACTAACGCAATACTGGGTGCTCAAAACCAATATGCCCCAAACACGGGGGACGAAAATAGTACAGCAGAATACACGACCAGGAACAAACGCGTCCCTCTACTACATAACCGAAGCGCCACGCGACCGGGAAGGGGAGCCACCCTCGGTCGGACTCGTGACAGCATTAAAGTCACCGGCCACTAGGAGCGTCGCTTCTGGATGAGCATTTTCTTGCTTGCTTATGGCTTGAGTGTGGTCTTAGTGCCAGCATCAGTTTCTGGTTGCTATGCAGCAACGCTCCCCATCCAGCATGACAGAGCATGAGAGGATCTGCAGATAGGTAAGGGAGAAACTCCACAAATTCAGGTGTGGTAAGTTTGTACCCAAGCAGACTTGAGGCTGTAATCACTGCCAATGGGGCTTCAATACAGTACTGAGTAAAGGTTCTGAATACTTAAGTAGATGTGATAATTATTTTTCGTATTTTTGTAAATCAGCAAACATTTTTAAAGCCTGTTTTGGCTTTGTCATTATTGGGTATTGGAGTCAAAAATACACAAAACTGAGTGACATGCAGTGCCTTCAGAAAGTATTCAGACCTCTTAACTTCTTCCACATTTTGTTAGGTTATGGCCTTACTCTAAAATGGATTAAATCGTTTTCCCCTCATCAATCTACACCCTACTACTTTCACAAAGATAGTACTGCATCAACTTAATTCAAATTGCATTCAAAATGTATAATCCTGTTCAAGATTGACATAGACTTTAGTGAACCATCATTTTAGTCTGCTCTGTATTTGTACTGTAAGGCATTATATATTTTGAAATGTATCTGTGGTAATCATTAACCACGTTTCCACCCACAGTTTTTATGAGAGTAAAGTCATACGTATGTTTCGGTACAATTGTAGCTATGACAACGAGAAATGGCGGTGGAAATGCCTTGAAGCGCAAATATTGATATTATGACCATCACATCGAAGTAAACTTGGAGTCACATGATGATATGGTGTGTGGTCCTCCCAATATATATTGGGAAACCATGTAGTTTATTAGGCTACAGATGAAATAACTTACGATGAACAGTCATAGGGTGGTGAAAGTGCACGGAAACCTTGATGCTGCTTTCAAAAAAAGATTGAGGGTCTTATTCTGGTGACATGATGATCGTGATGATCGATGATTGACTGCCATTTGACAAATACAAATACTCTCACTCTTAATAATCTCATCATGTACACTAGTTTACCTGCACAGCCTTCCGGGACTGTATCTGTCTGCGAGCAGTTGGCTAGATCGTACCAGTCAAGACCAGAGGAGGCACATTTGCTATTTAACTCAACAGTTTTTATGACAAAACTATCGGTAGAGTTGAAAATGGGATGGAAACCCATTTTTTCAGTAGATGAAAAAGTACATTTTGTGTGCAGTATGTCATCACACACCGATTACTATCCACAACAAGTCTGTTTGGTGGAAACACTACTGGTGGGAAAATGGCCATAATCTCTTGATGCAGATTTGGGATATTCATGTGAAAATCTGTCTCCAAATGGCTGGAAACTTAGCTTATATAGTACAATCAATAAATGTGATACTTTTCAAGTTAAAACAGATGGCTAGTATAGTCTCAAATAGAACACAATTATGCATGCTACACCATGCCACTGCATTCAATGCCATCTGGTGGAGTAAATGTGTCAAGTCCTGACTGTACAAACTTCAACATTTCTGACTCCACCCTCCTCTGATAAACAAAATGAGGTGGAAACACCTAAGATTCTGTAGTGAGAGTCAAATAAATTAAGTGAAGATTCCATTTAAATACAGGAGAGTTGCGGGGAGCATAATTTCTTAAGCACGGTCACAGGTAAGGAACTCATAGCATAATGAATACAATGGATACTCTATCTAATCTTATACACATAATAAGAATGCTACCATTATCAGGCGGTAAGTTGATGCGCAGTAACGTAGAGGAGAGACTGTGCCTGGGTAAACTAAATGATAACTCAACATTGATATGTGGTGTAATGTGAAGCTGAATAACCTGCTTGATTTTTGAGATTATTATTTCAGAGACAATATGAGCTTTAGAGAGGTAGGAAGTAAGTCAGCTATTATCATATCACACAAACTGGTAGTCCAGGGCAAAGGTTGAATATGACTGATGATGTGCAATCCTGTAAACTGTTTTATCAGAAAACAGGATAAAAACAGGATGAACTTGGATGAACAAAAGAACGTTAGTATAATGCACTGTTAACAAGGTACACTCAGAAGCTTTTTGGCTCTCCAAAAGGGGAACAGAGAGAAAATCTTTGGGAAAGAGTTGTCCTGAAGAATGAGAGACAGAGAAGGTAACCTTTTAGGTAGAACACTTTTAGGTAGAACACTTTTTGGTTCCATGTAGGGCTATCTGTGGAACGGGTTTTACATGGAACAGAAAATGGTTCTACCTGGAACCAAAGGGGTTAAACCTGGAACCAAAAGGGTTATTGAAAGGGTTCTCCTATCGGGACAGCTGAAGAACACTTATGTTCTTGATATCACATTTTTTCTAAGAGTGTATGGAACAACCTTATAAAGGACAGTGTTAGCTACAGTAGTGTCTCAAAAAGGAGAACCAATACCATGTGACTTGATGAGAGTTGATGCGACTTGACTTGATGTGGAACTTATTTGATGCAAACACTGAATGCCATTACAGATCATTTTGATTGACAGATGGACTGGTCAAGCCCGGCAGCAGTAATTGTTAACAACAGTCTGGAGAACTGGAAAGTGATTGGTGCAGGAGGGTTTGGACAAGTCCACAAAGCCAGACATGTGGTTTGGGGATTGGATGTGGCCATCAAGTTGCTACAATGTGATGATGGGTAAAATGTCTATACTTAAACACTTGATTGTATGTCAATTAAATGAGTTTTATATTCCATTATAAACTGATTTGTCTTTCATGATGTGGTCAACCATTTTAGTTAAGACAATATTCCTGTGTTGCCCTCACTCTTTTTGTCCACCCCCTCCCTTGTCCTCTCCTTCCCACCCCTAACTTTATCCCAGCTCTAGCACTTCCCTGTATAATGAGGCAGAAATGCTGCGCAAGAGTACAAGCCCCCATGTGATAAAGATTCTTGGAGTGTACAAGGATTGTCCCCCCAATTGCGGCCATTCCATCCAGCTGGGTCTTGTGATGGAGTTCATGGAGAGGGGGACACTGGAATCCCTCCTGGACACCCTCTCTCTCCATCAACATTGGCCCCACCCCCTTGCCTGTCGCTTGGCCCACCAGATCACTCTGGGGATGAACTTCCTCCATTGCCTCATCCCACCCCTTCTGCATCAAGACCTGAAGCCCAATAATGTGTTGCTGGATAACAACCTTAATGCCAAGGCAAGTTCCAGGCTCCTGGTTCTGATTAGGCTTTAACTGGTGGGAACACGAGCAGGAACTGAGGTTCAAAGGCACTATTGCTTGTATTATTGAGGCAATATTATAATAATTATTATTGATATTACCATTAATTGATTATTAACTATTTCAACAAATATAGTTAGATGACATGAGTTATACTGCCAGTAATTGTAATGCATAAACCGAACATAAACTGAAGACTATCTCTCTGTCTCTGTGTCTCTCTCTCTGTCTCTCTAGCTTGCAGATTTTGGCCTGGCCAAGGTATCCCACAGTGTTTCCAAGATGAGCAAAGAGTTCCCTGGGAAGGCAGGGGGAACATCTAGTTACATGCCCCCTGAGGCTTTGGAAAATGTGTCATACAAACCCATTCGTGCCTTTGACATCTACAGGTACGTCACTAAATGCCTCAAGAAGAATCGATATGGACATATATGACTTTACAATGACTCTTTCTATCTCTCTCTCACACATTCTCTTCTCCAGCTATGGTATACTTCTGTGGTCCATCATCACTGGTCAGTCGAATCCATATCCTGGTGAGTAACACTTACAATGAATACCATCTTCATGGTGCATTATACTCACATTCATTGCACTTTGCTATGCATAGTAACGTTACGTTATAGCCACACGGTGGCTGTACTAAATTCTACAGGGACTTCAGGTTACGAAAAAAAAGAAGGTATGGGAACTGTTTAAAATATCGGAACATTGTGAAGTGGATATGAACACACACGTACTACATGCTTGCTTACACATACGAACTTATACATACACACACTTGATCTCGCTCTCTTCTCTCACCCTCTCTTTTATTTTCTATTCTCTTCTCTCCCTCTCGATTGTTGAGAACTGGAATACATTTGTACTGTAGTGAAGCCGTCTCTAGAGTAATGCAAGGTCTCTTTCATGATCATGTGAAACGTCAATTGCTATGGATATGCTGGAATGTGTTTTTCAATTATGTTAAAGGTAATTATGATGCAACTATGATGGTGATACGATATGGATTACAATTATGAATATTCAGGATATACGCACTACATGTTACACACATAGACACTCAAACAGTTATTATTTATTTGGACATCACAAATTATAGTCTTACTCTTATACAGACATCATACACACTCTCACTATATCACATTCGATATCATACACATCAACCTACTCAGATTTGTTACACACATCATTTGTCTCAATTTTCTAACATCTGTGGCATTGGCTCACAGGCAAACAGGCAAGGGAATAATAAAAACATTGCTAGAACCTATTTCTTGAATTCTAAATATCAGACATTTGAAAGCTCTAGTTTCGACCTTCATAATACCTCTGATGGCAGTAACTTTACAAGAACTAATTACGGTGAAATTAGCCTGAGAATAGTATCTAGTTATGGTAAGGGGTGAAATACACATAGCTAGTTATAATTGTAATGGTTTGGCAGATTATAAAAAAAGAAGATCAGTATTTACAATGCGAAAAGAAAAGGAATATAACATGTACTGTTTACAGGAAACTCACTCTACATCCTTAAATGAAGTTGAGTTGAAAAAGGAATGGGGTGGTGAAATAATTTTCTGTCATGGACAAAGGAACTCAAAGGGTGTGATGATATTAATTAAGCAACATTTCGATCTGAATGTGCAAATAATCAGGAATTATTTGCAAGGAAGGTGGATCCTTTTGAATATGAAAGTGGACAAAATAGAGATTTGGCTCATTAATCTATATGGTCCAAATCAGGATGATCCACACTTCTTTGAAAACATTTATACCAATTTATACCAAAAAAATGATCTAATCATTATGGTAGGAGACTATAAAACAGTGTTAAGTACCTCAATGGACAGTAAGGTAATCACTGTACAAACTATCATCACTGTGCCCTTAAGGAAATCACAACTATTATGGACACATTAGAAATAGTAGATATTTGGAGACTAGAAAACCCCGACCTAGTGAGATATACATGGAGGAGACTTAATCAAGCTAGTCATCTTGACTACTTTCTTGTCTGTTACGCTCTTGCATCAAAGTTTTTAAAAGTTTTAATAGGAGACAGAATGCGATCGGATCATCATCTAATTGGCATTCACATAACTCTAGTAGATTTTCCACGTGGACGGGGATATTGGATATTTAATCAAAGATTACTGGAGGACAAGTTATTTTTAACTAAGACAAAATAATTTATAAATGTATTTTTACAGTATAATATAGGTTCAGCATATGCCCTTATTGTTTGTACCTTCAGGGGTCATTCAATTCAATATTCATCAATAATTTAAAAAAAGCAGTTTCTGGCTAAAGAAACAAGACTAACAAGACTAACTAATAGTACAGGTAGATAGCAATAAAAACGATACTACAGAGATACAAAATACGATATAGGAAAAACAAAAAGAACTTGAGGAACTTATTCAAGAACGATCTAATGTAATCTATTACAACATTAAAGCAAACTGGATGGAATATGGAGGAAAATGCACAACATTCTTCCTGAATCTCCAATACAGGAACGCTAACTAAAAGAATTTGCAGAAACTCGTTACTGAAGACGGAGTCATCTATGATTCTCAGAATTATATTTTAAAAGAGGAAGCTAATTATTTTAGGCAGATGTTTTCCGTCTCATCCTCTCACAGTGAATGAAGATTAAGTTAAGGAATTCTTTCCAGATAATATAAAAAATGTAAAATTAACAAATGTACAGAAAGATCAGTGTGAAGGCCAAATTACAGAGGAAGAACTTTTTGAGGCTATTAAATCCTTTCAGTCTGGAAAAACCCCAGGGCTTGATGGCATACCGGTAGAGGTATATAAAATATTTTTTGATATACTAAAAGCTCCATTGTTATATTGTTTTAACTACTCCTATAGAATAGATCTGTCAGGTACTCAGCAGGAAGGTCTAATTTCTCTATTATTAAAATAAGACCCAGATGGCAAATAAAAAAAACTGGAGGCCTCTTACACTTCAATCTTGTGATGCAAAAATACTAGCAAAATTCATAGCACTCAGAATTAAAAGGGTTTTACCAGGTATTGTTCATCCTGATCAGACAGGTTTTTTACATGGACGATACATTGGAGATAATATACGACAACTACTAGAAATAATAGAACATCATGAAACATATAAGAAGCCAAGAATGGTATTTATAGCAGATATTGAAAAGGTATTTGATAAAGTAATATTGGATTTTATTTATAAATGCCTGGATTTTTTCAATTTCAGTAATTCCCTTATAAAATGGGTAAAAATAATGTATAGCAACCCCAGGTGTAAAAGAGTAAATAACGGCTACTTCTCAGAGAGTTTTGGATTGTCAAGAGGACTGAAACAACGGTGTCCACTGTCACCATATCTATTCGTTATGGCCATCGAAATGCTAGCTATTAAAATCAGATCCAATAACAACATTAGAGGATTAGAAATCCAAGGCTTAAAAACAAAGGTGTCCATGTATGCCGATGACTTAAGTTTTATGTTAAGTCCACAAGCTAGATCCCTGCAATGTCTCATTAATCTCTCTGGGATATGTGGGACGCTTGCATCCCACTTGGCCAAAAGCCAGGGAAAAAGCCAGGGAAAATTCAAATAAATTACTATAAAAATCTAACTTTCATTATATCACACATGGAAGATAGCAAATTAAACCTACACTTGTTGTGAATCCAGCCAACATGCCAGATTTCAAAAAGGCTTTTCGGCGAAAGCAAACGATGCTATTATCTGAGGATAGCACCTCTGTGAAAAAAGAGTGAGAAGCATATTTCAACCCTGCAGGCGTGACACAAAACGCAGAAATTAAAATATAATTCATGCCTTACCTTTGACAAGCTTCTTTTGTTGGCACTCCAATATGTCCCATCACAAATGGTCCTTTTGTTCGATTAATTCCGTCGATATATATCCAAAATGTCAATTTATTTGGCGCGTTTGATCCAGAAAAACACCAGTTCCAACTTGCTCAACGTGACTACAAAATATCTCAAAAATTACCTGTAAACTTTGCCAAAACATTTCAAACTACTTTTGTAATACAACTTTAGGTATTTTTTAACATAAATAATCGATAAAATTGAAGACGGGATGATCTGTGTTCAATACAGGAAGAAAACAAACTAAAGCATGCTTTCTGGTCATGCGCCTCTAACAGTACACTTCAAGTGACCCTCGTTCAAGATGGTCGTACTTCTTCATTACACAAAGGAATAACCTCAACTAATTTCTAAAGACTGTTGACATCCAGTGGAAGCGATATGAACTGCAAGAAGGTCCCTTAGAAATCTGTATTCCCAATGAAAACCCATTGAAAAGAGAGTGACCTCAACAAATTTAAAATCTGAAAGGTTTGTCCTCGGGGTTTGGCCTGCTAAATAAGTTCTGTTATACTCACAGACATGATTCAAACAGTTTTAGAAACTTCGGAGTGTTTTCCACCCAAATATACTAATAATATGCATATCTTATCTTCTGGGGATGAGTAGCAGGTAGTTGAATTTGGGCATGCATTTCATCCGGACGTGAAAATAATGCCCCGTCACCAAGAAGTTAAAAAGCTAGATAACTTTTCTGTACTCTCTGGACTAAAACCTAATTATGATAAGTGTACAGTATTACGTATTGGATCCTCAAAAAAATACAACTTTTACATTACCTTGCAGCTTACCTATAAAATGGGCTGATGGTAAAGTACACATACTCGGTATTCATTTTACAAAATATATAAATAAGCTATCCACAATGAATTTAAATAGAAAACTTGTAAACATAGACAAGATCCTGCTACCATGGAGAGGTAAATACCTGTCCATTTATGGGAAAAATTGCCCTGATTAACTCCTTAGTCATATCTCAATTTACTCACTTACTTATGGCGCTGCCTTCTCCCGATGATTCGTTTTTCAAATCATATGAGCAAAAATAGTTTGCTTTATCTGGGACGCTAAAACCAGACAAAATAAAATGAGCCTATCTATATAACGAATATAAATTGGGTGGGTTGGAGGCGGCGAAAGCAGAGAGGCACTGGTTTGAAGAGGCAGCACGGCGACGCGGTTGGAAGCCCGAGAGTCAGCCCCAAAAATTTCTTGGGTGGGGGCTCACAGGGTGTATGGCTACACCAGGTAGGAGACCTGCGCAAACATCCTGTGGTTACCGGAGGGCTAGAGAGACCGGGCAGGCACCGTGTTATGCTGTGGTGCGCACGGTGTCTCCAGTGCGGGTGCATAGCCCGGTGCGTTCTATTCCAGCTCCGCGTATCGCCCGGGCTAGATTGAGCGTCGAGCCAAGTGCCATGAAGCCGGCTCTACGCATCTGGTCCCCAGTGCGTCTCCTTGGGCCAG
Source organism: Oncorhynchus masou masou (assembly GCF_036934945.1). Classification (NCBI taxonomy): domain Eukaryota; kingdom Metazoa; phylum Chordata; class Actinopteri; order Salmoniformes; family Salmonidae; genus Oncorhynchus; species Oncorhynchus masou. The sequence goes on along the minus strand of NC_088242.1, from coordinate 69,954,066 downwards.
CTTACATGGCACCAGCCTTACGCTCGGTATCCCCGTTTCGCCTGCATAGCCCAGTGCGGGCTATTCCACCTTGCCGCACTGGCAGAGCGACCGGGAGTATTCAACCAGGTAAGGTTGAGCAGGCTCGGTGCTCAAGAGCTCCAGTGCGCCTGCACGGTCCGGTCTACCCAGTACCACCTCCACACCCCAGCCCTCCGGTGGCAGCTCCCCGCACCAGGCTTCCTGTGCGTGTCCTCGGCCCAGTACCACCAGTGCCAGCACCACGCATCAGACCTACTGTGCGCCTCGCCTCTCCAGCACTGCCGGAGCCTTCCTCCTCTCCTGCGCTGCTGGAGTCTCCCGCCTGTTCAGCGCAGCCAGAGCCTTCCGCCTCTACAGAGTTGCCGGAGTCTCCTGCCCGTTTAGCGCAGCCAGAGCTGCCAGTCTGCATAGAGCAGCCAGAGATGTCAGTCTGCATGGAGCATCCAGAGATGTCAGTCTGCATGGAGCAGCCGGAGCTGCCAGTCTGCATGGAGCTGCCAGTATGCATGGAGCTGCCAGTCTACAAGGAGCTGCCAGTCCGCAAGGAGCTGTCAGTCTGCAAGGAGCTGCCAGTCTGCAAGGAGCTGCCAGTCTGCAAGGAGCTGCCAGAGCTGCTAGTCTGCATGGTGCAGCCAGAAATGCCAGTCTGCAAGAAGCCGCCAGAGCTGCCAATCTGCATGGAGCAGCCAGAGCCGCCAGTCAGCATGGAGCAGCCAGAGCCGCCAGTCAGCATGGAGCAGCCAGAGCCGCCAGTCAGCATGGAGCAGCCAGAGCCGTCAGTCAGCATGGAGCAGACAGAGCCGTCAGTCTGCCAGGATCCACCAGTCAGCCAGACTCTTCCAGATCTGACAGTCAACCAGACACTTCCAGATCTGCCAGTCAGCCAGACTCTTCCAGATCTGCCAGTCAGCCAGACTCTTCCAGATCTGCCAGTCAACCAGACTCTTCCAGATCCGCCAGTCAGCCAGGATCTGCCGGATTCAACTACCTGGCTGGGCTTCCTCTCAGTGCTGGGCTTCCTCTCAGTGCTGGGCTTCCTCTCAGTACTGGGCTGCCTCTGTCCCGAGCTGCCTCTGTCCCGAGCTGCCCCTCTATCCCGAGCTGCCCCTCTGTCCCGAGCTGCCCCTCTGTCCCGAGCTGCCCCTCAGTCCAGTGGGGTCATTAGTAGGGTCGCTGTGGTTCGGAGACCACGGAAGCGGACAAGGTGGAGGACTAAAACTATGGTGAAGTGGGGTCCACGTCCAGCACCAGAGCCGCCACCGTGGACAGATGCCCACCCAGACCCTCCCCAATAGGTTCAGGTTTTGCGGCCGGAGTTCTTGGGGAGGGGGTACTGTCACACCCTGACCATAGTTTGCTTTGTATGTTTCTATGTTTTGTTTGGTCAGGGTGTGATATGAGTGGGCATTCTATGTTACATGTCTCATTTGTCTAGTTCTATGTTTGGCCTGATATGGTTCTCAATCAGAGGCAGGTGTTAGTCATTGTCTCTGATTGGGAACCATATTTAGGTAGCCTGTTTGGTGTTGGGTTTTGTGGGTGATTGTTCCTGTCTCTGTGTTTGTTGCACCAGATAGGGCTGTTTCGGTTTTCCACGTTTATTGGTTTGTATTGTTCGTATTTCATCTTCATTAAAGATGTATCTAACTAACCACGCTGCATTTTGGTCCGATCCTTGTTCCACCTCTTCGTCAGAGGAGGAGTTAGAAGAAACTCGTTACAATACTTTTTTCAAAGTATCTGTCTTTTTCAAACAAGCCTTAAAGAGCTGGCTACAATTTCAATTTCAAAAGATAGAACAAATATTACAACAAATATTATGGCTGAAGTCAAATGTGCTGGTTAATAAAATACCTGTATTTGTGGGAAAAATGTTTGAAAAGGGTATTTTGTTCCTAAATGATATTGTAAATTTTAATGGTAGAGTTATGTCCTTCATGGAGTTATCAGAATTATACGGGAAGGTCTGCTCAGTCCAAGAGTCCAACCAATTAATTATATCATTGCCCCAAAAATGGAGGAGGCGGGTGGCAGCGGGAGGAGGTAGGGAAATGGTCTTTCTGCCCAATATAAAGGATCAAAGCTGGCAGAGGAATAAAAATAGCATAAATAGGAAAGTATACCAGTTTTATTTGAGGATCAGGATGTTGACAACTGTGCCATACAGATTGCAAAATAATTGGGATGAGATTTTTGATGTACCGATTCCATGGTACACGGTGTATGAGTTGATATATAAAACAACGCAAGATTCACGACTTCGTGCTTTTCAGCTAAAATGATTATACAGAATTTTGCCACCAACAAAATGTTGAATATTTGGGGCATTAAATCATCGAAGCTCTGCAGATTTTGTTGTGAGGATACAGAATCAATAGACCATTTATTTTGGTATTGCCCTCATGTATCCTGTTTCTGGTCTCAGGTTCAGGAATGGCTGAAAATGCATAGCATTGATCTAAAATTGACCCTAGAAATAGTACTGTTAGGAGATCTGGAGAGACCGGGTCAGTCAATTACTAATATAATAATACTCTGAGTAAAAGTATTTATCTTCAACACGCAATCTGTAGATTCTATTAGATTAGATAGATAGAAATTGTATGTTAAACATCATAGCATAGTTGAATGATATGTGTTGTGTAGAAATACGAAGTGGGTGACCAGCAGAGGTAGATGGGATGGGCTTAGGGAAGCTGAGGGTTGGTATGTGGAATTGGAGACAAGTGGGAGTGGAGTTGCTGTGTGAGAGAGAGAATGATGGTCAAAAGATAAAATAAAGAGAATGATGTCAAAAAAGTCCAAATAAAACATAATAAAAGTACATTTGAATGACACTAAATGGCAGTGTTTTTACAACTAATGCCGGTTTGCCAGAGGCTGATGCCGTGCAGGTGTTTGTACACATGCATATACACACACTCTCATTCAAATAAACACATACAAGAACACACACATACATGCAACAGTGCCAGACATACACAAACATATAAAGTAGGAATTGCTGTTATTTCAGTTGTCATTGATGTCCTTTGTTTAAAATTATATATTTTTTTTCATTGTTGTTTGCTGTTTTCTTCTGTCTTTTCCTTTTTTCTCTTTTGTTCATTCTCTTGGTTTTTAGTGCATTGGGGGGTTCTTGGGGGTGGGAATGGAAATAATTGTATTTTTTATTTTGTTTCTTCTGGGGGGGACTGTGGGAGGGGTCTCAAATGGTTGAGGGACAGCTATTGGGGAACTGTTGGGGGATCTTGGAGGGTTCGGGTTTCACAAGATTGTGATCCTGAAAAAGGTTTTTAAAATAAAATAATAAAAAATAATAATAAAAAAAGTTACATTATACTGTACACATAGACAATAATAACTGTTCAGAAACATTACATCTACAAGTACATTCATAGAGAAATATGGCAGGACTGTTTAAGACTTCTTGGAGCACCTTACCTTTACTCTTCAATCTCTTCTAGATGTCCACGCCAGAGAGTTCAGCAGGTTCTGTTTTCTCATCAAAGACAGAGGACAGAGGCCTTCCCTGGAGGCAGTGGACAAAGAGCAGGTCGAGGGGCTAGGGGACCTGGTGGATCTCATGAAGAAGTGCTGGGACCATGAGCCCTCTAAGAGACCCACCTTCAAGGGTAAGAGTACAGGAGTGTAGTTGGAATATTCATGTTTTTATCACATAGGGTAGCTATACTCATCCAGTTAGGATTGTGTACATCTTGATTGTCATAACATAAGCATGTATGTCTTTATTTAAGAGTTTTACACATCACTGATACATGTCGTTTGGAACTCTTCCTGTTTATTTTTCAGAATGCTTCCCTGTGACAGGAAGTCTGTTTGAGAAGCACAAGAAGGAGATACAGAATGTCGTCAATCAAGTGCTGCTAAAACTGGTACAGAACAAGACACTAAAGCTATGTTCTGATATGTACACTACTGTACCACTCGGAATAAACAAATGTATTTGTCATGCATTTAAGTGGTAATGCTTATGTGGGCATTGGAACATAGCATGCATCTATGGCTTGATGAGAAAACACAGAATAATATTGCCTCCATAACTCTTGGTCTGCTCATCCTGCTCCTCCTGTAAACAGTGGCAGATTTAGGTATAGGTGACATGGGCAGCCGCCCAGGGCGGCGTCTTGCAAAAACATTCGGAATGGTGACATTTGCGCAATCGGTTTTCTATCGCTCATTTGCACCTCACGTCAATGATATGTCACCGTGTGGAAATGTGGGTCAATTAACCTTGTTGGAGTGGTGGCCCTGATTCTAGTTTCTGAGCAAGGCAGGCTACTGCCTGGGAAGGTCTCCCACTCAGAAGTACAAGATGAAGAGGGGGCGGGGGTAGGTTGACCTCAGATCTCCCTACTGGAAGACAGAGGTTGGGGGAGGAGGGGAATCTATCAAATAGCGCACCTCTAACTTTGTACAGTACTAATGCAATTAGTTGTCCAATTAGTTATGCAATTTAGTTTGTCTGTTTCTTGTTTGAAGTGCAATAGTGTAATAATCAGATTCTCGTCTTTATAAGTGTGCTATTCTATTTGTGCATTTGTGTGATATAGGATTTGTGCAATTTAGTTTTATTTGTGTGATTTTTGTTAGCAATAGGGTAATAGAGTAATAATCTGATTCTCTTTTTTATTTGTTCATATATACTTGTCACACTGACCATTATTTGCGTTGTTTGTTTCTGTTTTGTTTGGTCAGGGTGTGATATGAGTGGGCATTCTATGTTGCATGTCTAGTTAGTCTGTTTCTATGTTTTTTGGCCTGATATGGTTCTCAATCAGTGGCAGGTGTTTGTCGTTGTCTCTGATTGGGAACCATATTTAGGTAGCCTGTTTTGTATTGTGGTTCGTGGGTTATTGTCTATGTGATGTTGCATGTTTCCACACAGTATTGATAGTGGTCACGTTCGTCTTATTATTTTGTTCATTTGTTTAGTGTTCGTCGTGTTCTTTCATCTACACTAAAATAATGTATTCACACCACGCTGCGCTTTGGTCTCCTCCCTACGACGATCGTGACAATACTACAATTTGTTTCTATTTGTCTTTGTTACTTCTTGATATTTATGAGTCTTATTTTGTATATATATTCATATTTACATTGTTTTAAATGTTATGAGTGTTTATTTGTGTTGTTCCAAATGTCTGATTAAAAATTACAGTTAGTGGGGAGGGGCTAAAGGTATAAAGGCTCGAGGCCAGACCCAGATGCAGATGGTTTGAGTATTAGATATTTATTACTTCCAAAAGGGTAAGCAAGAGAATGGTCATGGACAGGCAAAAGGTCAAAACGAGTTCAGAGTCCAGGAGGTACAGAGTGGCAGGCAGGCTCGAGGTCAGTGCAGGCAGACTGGTCAGGCAGGCGGGTAAGGAGTCCAGAAAACAGGCAAGCGTCAAAACCGGGAGGACTGGAAAAAGGAGAATAGCAAAAGCAGGAGTACGGGAAAAACACACTGGTTGACTTGAAACAGACAGGACGAACTGGAACAGAGAGACAGGAAACACAGGGATACATACACTGGGGAAAATAAGCGACACCTGGAGGGGGTGGAGACAATCACAAGGACAGGTGAAACAGATAAAGGTGTTACAGTACAGTAGTTTAATATGTTATAATTATTTATTTGTGTTGTTACAAATGTCTCACAAAAAATTACAGTTAGTGCAGAATGGTGCTTTTTGGGGCTGTAAGGCTGCTCATATTATGGTTTTCAAACATATCAATTGTGATTTTGTAAATTGCTTTAATTTCTGCTTACTGTAGGATGTGGCTGATGGCTTGTCCTCAAAACCAATCGACGAAGGTAAAATAATAATTTAATTATCTCTCTTCTCCTCTCTCTGCTCTTCCCTTACTCTCTATATCTCACTTCTTTTAATTTCCAATCATATGAGTGTGAGAACAGCTTGTCAAATATATCAGGTATGAAAAACAGAGTTATTTGCACTCCTTGTATTTCTCCAGGTACATTAGAAAAATGTCAAAACTTGTAAGTGAAAGTCCAGTGAATTTGCAGTCATGCATACTCAAAAAATGTTTTTAACTTTTCTTAAATCAACGTTTTGGTCAATAGACTGAAAAATGTCTAGACACCTTTACTTTTTATAACCTCAGACAGGATGTGATCCATATAGACAAAATATAATTGCTACTACATGCATATGGTCCCTTGCAGCTTTTGCCCATTTGTCATTATATGTTGTCCTATCTGTCTGTCCTGTCTGAATGTCCTGTTTGACAACCCACGTCACTGCATGGGAAATATCCCTTGATGTGATTTTGTTGTTGTGCAGAAAGACAAACAGTCATTTTTGATGGAGTCAGGCACAGATGAGACTAGTCTAAAGGAAAAGTGGCTAAATCAACCTTTTCCAAAGCTCTGCTGAAACATGAACCTCTTCTAGTCAAAGATTTAGGAAAGCAGCACCCCCCTTTTTGTAAGCTTCTCTTTCTCTGCTGTTGGTGACATATCAAATACATGTATATTCCCGTTATTTACCAATGTTAAATCTCTGTCTCTGCTGCCATGTGATCAGCTATAATGTTGATGATCTACACATTGATTTCATTGTATATCCCACCAGGGGACAATCTGGAGTTTTTAGATGAATTCTATGTTAGATCAAATCAAGACAGTAACTATTATTTTAGCAGGTGATCTAAATCATACATTTGATAAGATTGAAAGACATAGTAATAAAAAGGGGCACATTTAGAGAACCTCCAAAGATGCTGAGAAATGTAATTTCTGCAAACAATTTACAGGAAACCTAGAGATTGCTTTTTCCAACTGCAAAGACTTTAGTAACTCAGATTGTGACTATTGAATATCATTTTCATTCAGGAAACAATTCTGATGCAAGGTCTTTCATAAGTCATGTTTGTAAGATGATGCCAAAAGAAAAACTTCTGTTTCGGTCTCACCTGTATAGTCCTGTACATTCACGGTTAGATTAACTGAAAATCAATCATTCTTTAAGGTTGTTTGAATAACAAAAGTTCTCTAACCCAGGTGCCCAATTTGTGGATGATAACATGGAACAACTTGTTCAAAGGATTTCCCTAGTGATGCCAATAGCAGATGGCCTGTACCAGAAGAAAATGATCCATTATGAGGATTACATTGAAATCACTGCGGCCCAAACCAGTATGGCAAAGATGAGAAAGCTATATGTGGCCCTGCAACCAGGAGGATCGGTAGCTAAATCAGCCTTTTACCAAATTCTACTGAATCAACAATCTCTTCTAGTCAAAGAACTGGGTAAACTCCTCTCTCTCCTCTTTTGGTATCATACGTATCTATCAGTAAAATATATGTGTATTCCAGTCCCTGCTCCCCTGGAATCAGCTGTAATGTTGATTATCTATCATGAGTCTAAATGGAGAAGTTGATGGTTTGTTATGGGGCTGCAATGTTCCCCCTAGTCACCCTGTAATTTTAAACCCTGCACACAACTGATTATTTCCCTTTGTTTTCCTATATGACTACAGGTGGGGTTGTCCAGAAATGAAGTCATAACTTGAGTGGCTTCTACAGTCTTGGTCTGGACTCACTTTTTTTCAAATCTCACAATTACCTCAGAAATATTGGTCCTTTCACACCAATTGTCAAACAACAATTTGTAACAAAATAAATACAGGAAAAATATTCAATCACGTCATGTCTTTTCCTGGTTGCTTAAGTGTTCAGACTGCCTAACGAAGACAGCGAACTAGGACCCGGACTGGAATTTGCCACCAGACAGGAGAAGTCATACAAAACCCTTGACATCTGAATCTTTAATGGTTTTAATATATAAGATTTTGAAAACCAGTGTGTGTGAATGACAGGAGGCTGGTGAGGAGGTGACGGCGCATAGAAATGGCTGAAATGGAGGAAATGGAATGCCGTTACATTCATTCCTTTCCAACCATTACTATGAGGTCGTCCTCCCCAAATAAGGTGCCACCAGCCACCTGTGGTGGGAATGCTGCAAATATCTCACCATTATGCCTTAAACATACCTGGAAACATATTAATTTGAAAAAAAATGTTGATCCAATACTACATCTGTGAAATATAAGAGTTTGTCAATGTGGTGAGTGTTCAGGTCCAGGTGGTGGATAGGATACATTTTTACTCACAGTGTAAAGTTGCTCTTTATTCTACAGAAAAATCACTGTGTAAACACACATCATCCCTACATTATATCTGTATTCTATCACCGTAGAGACCAGTATTCACAAGCAGCACATGGAGAATATCCTTTGCTATTTTAATGTTCTTGTTTTTTTAATATGTGGTATATCTGTCACGAAGTACCAAGGTGGGTGGAATCAGGCGCAGAGAGCAGGTTACAGTAATTGACAGTTTATTCTCCGATGTACAAAAGACGACGGTCAACCCAACACACAGGGTGAATGATCCAACACAGGATCATAAAATGACCGGAGAATAAAAACCACAAGTACTCCACCAAATGACATGAAGACAAAAGAATCCTGCACAAAACAAGGGCGGGACAACCTACTACATATACAGACACTAATTAACTAAAATACACATAGGTGAAAACAATCAGACAAAACCAACAGACAAACGAAAAGGGATCGGTAGTGGCTAGTAGGACGGTGACGACGACCGCCGAGCACCGCCCGAACAGTCAGGAGAGCTAACCTCGGCGGAAGTCATGACAATATCTGCATGTTTTGTGATTCCTGCATAAGTAATTGCCTCTGAGGACAAAGTTATCTGTATCTAAATCTGACCTGTATTAACTTTGATCACCACTAGATGGTAGTCACTGACCAGATTATGTAGAATTACATTTCTATCCAGAAAAGTAAATGTGCATTTGGCATAGAATAGATATGTTGTATTTGGTGAAGCCTGTAGACCTGAGACCAGTGGGGTAGATGGCAAAGCAGGATCAATTATTTCTGAGATAGACCAACGTGCTCTGAATAAAACATGTGATTACTTGTCTGTAAATAGTCTTAACTCTACACTTGGAAGTCCACCACCTCTGATTCAGATAAAAAGGGGTGGAGAATGTAAAGAGAAAACTGAAAGTAAAAATCGGAAAAAGTTTGAGACAAAGAGTTACTGGGAGTTATCTGTCCAACACAGACACATTGTAAGTACTGGGTGTAATGGGTAAAATAAAGATTGCCAATGTGTCAATATGGTTGACTCCATATTTTTGCTCGTAGTAAAGTTGTATTAATTGAATATTTTCATATTTGACCCATTCTAGTGATCTACAATGGCCACACCCATTCCACAGCGGCTGCTGGCTACCCTAGAAAAACTAGACAAGGCTACATTTGAGACCTTCCAGTGGAACCTGATGGAGGAAACACTCGAAGGCTTCAATCCCATGTCAATCGCCAGTCTAGAGGATGCTAGCAGGCACAAGACAGTGAGTAAGATGGTACAGGCCTACACGAAAGAAGGTGCTATGAAAATCACACAGAAGATCCTGGAGAACATAGGAATGATTGATCTAGCAGATAAGTTAAAGACAGAGGGCAAAAAAGGTAATTCAGAATTAACTGATTACAAATTCTGTATGCAACAAATGTACTTTCATTTGTGCATTTTAATCATTCTTCCACATACTGTAAAGTTGATTATAGTAAATATCTATTGTTGATAGTTGAACATTGAAAGGCAGTTTCCTGGACGCAGATAATTAAAGCTACACCTGAACTAAAAATAATTTTCAATTGAGATTCTCCATTGTTATTGCTTTTTATTCCAGATGAAGGCTTCTAATCTGTGCTCAGGAAGCTGCCCCTGAATGTTGGCCAACTTGTGCAATGAAGTAAAAGCAGTTCTGCATGCCATACGTCAATATGTGCTCTATTTAACTCAGGCTACAAATACAGAACATGTATTGGATGTTGATTCTTTACAAACAATGTCATGGAGAGTCTCTCTCTCTTGCCAGATCAAGATGCTACTCCCCAGTCTAGCCAGGATCCATCTGCAGTCATGGAGACAAAGCAGTATGGTATTGTAACCTGCCTTGTTTGCATGGGATAAATGCTGAAATATTACTGAACTAGTGTTGTAAGAAGATACAAAATAATGGAACTAAATAATTACTGTAATTTACCAGATTCACAATGAGAGGCGTGATGAATAAATAGATGACCTAAAGTCAAGAGTCTATCAATCTGCAAGACAACAGTATACATTTTACTGAGGAAATATTCATAATGGAAAATATGGCATGCTCAACTCTTAAACAAGCTTTGTTTGGTGCTGATATGAAATGCATTTTAGTAACTCAGATTGTGACTACTGAATGTCATTTTCATTCAGGAAACAATTCTGATGGAAGGTCTTTCTTAAGTCATGTTTGTCAAATGATGCCAAAAGAAAATATTCTGTATTACGGTCTCACCTGTATAGTCCTGTACATTCACGGTTAGATTCACTGAAAATCAATAATTCTTTAAGGTTGTTTGAATAACAAAAGTTCTCTAACCCAGGTGCCCAATTTGTGGATGATAACATGGAACAACTTGTTCAAAGGATTTCCCTGGTGATGCCAATAGCAGATGGCCTGTACCAGAAGAAAATGATCCATTATGAGGATTACTCTGAAATCACTGCGGCCCAAACCAGTATGGCAAAGATGAGAAAGCTATATGGGGCCCTGCAACCAGGAGGATCGGTAGCTAAATCAGCCTTTTACCAAATTCTACTGAATCAACAACCTCTTCTAGTCAAAGAACTGGGTAAACTTCTCTCTCTCCTCTTTTGGTATCATACGTATCTATCAGTAAAATATATGTGTATTCCAGTCCCTGCTCCCCTGGAATCAGCTGTAATGTTGATTATCTATCATGAGTCTAAATGGAGAAGGTGATGGTTTGTTATGGGGCTGCAATGTTCCCCCTAGTCACCCTGTAATTTTAAACCCTGCACACAACTGATTATTTCCCTTTGTTTTCCTGTATGACTACAGGTGGGGTTGTCCAGAAATGAAGTCATAACTTGAGCGGCTTCTACAGTCTTGGTCTGGACTCACTTTTTTTCAAATCTCACAATTACCTCAGAAATATTGGTCCTTTCACACCACTGCTCTCAAACAACAATTTGTAACAAAATAAATGTTTAAAAAAAAATTAATCAGACCATGTCTTTTCTACAAATATTTTCATTTCTTTTCCTGGTTGCTTCATTGTTCAGATTGCATACCGAAGACAGCGAACTAGGACCCGGACTGGGATTTGCCACCAGACAAGAGAAGTCATACAAAAACCATCTTTAATAGTTTTACTCTATAAGATTTTGAAATACAGTGTGTGGGAATCACATGAAACTGGTGATTAGAGGACAGCTCATACTAAGGGCTTGAATGGAGGAAATGGAATGGTATCAAACAGATTGATCTGTCCATTCATTCTGTTCCAGCCATTACTATGAGCTCATCCTCCCAAATTAAGGCACCACCAGCCACCTGTGGTGGGAATACTGCAAATATCTCACCCTTATGCCGAAACATACCTGGAAACATTTTCATTACAAAAAAAAGTTGGTCCAATACTACAACTGTGAAATTTAAGAGTTTGTCAATGTGGTGAGTGTTCAGGTCCAGGTGGTGGATAGGATATTTTTACTCACAGTGTAAAGTTGCTCTTTATTCTACAGAAAATCACTGTGTAAACACAAATCATCACTACATGTGCACTTTATAACTGTGTCAGCTTGGAGAGCAGCGCATAGAGACCTCTATTTACAAGCAGCCCATTAAGTATATTCTCTGCTCTTTTAATGTGGAACAGAAAGCATTTTAGCAACAGGACATCTTATTCAAATCTTTTTTATACACCCCCATTTTCTGGAAAGCGAGCACTTAGATACATGGTCATTAACACATTTTCATGAAGTCTTTGAATGTTTGGGAATTATGTATACTTAAGAATTTGTGAAAATTCAAAAGCAATATTGAGTGGGAAAGTGGCCACCGGTTTGGACAATTAAGACACTGCAGCAAATAAAACCTAATAAAAACATCTGTCTCGTCCAGGACTGGAGTCCACGCAGACCGTTGCTCCATAGCCAATCTGAATATCCACATTACAGCCTTATCCTAAAACTGAATAAATATTTTTCTTCTTCATTCTACACACAATTCCCCAAATTAACAAAGCGAAACAGTCTTTTTAGAAATGTTTGCAAATGTATTACAAATAAAAACAGAAATACCTAACTTCCATAAGTATTCAGACCCTTTGCTATAAGACTCAAAATCGAGCTCAGGTGCATCCTGTTTCCATTGATCATCCTCGAGATGTTTCTACAGCTAGATTGGAGTCCACCTGTGGTAAATTCAATTGATTGGACATGATTTGGAAAGGCACACACCAGTCTATATAAAGTCCCACAGTTGATAGTGCATGTCAAAACAAAAACAAAGCCCTGAGGTAGAAGGAATTGTCTGTAGAGCGCCGAGGCAGGATTGTGTCGAGACACAGACCTGGGGAAGGGTACTAAAAAAGTCTCTGAAAAGTCTCTGAATGTCCTTGAGTGGCCCAGCCAGAGCCCGGACTTGAACCCATTCGAAAATCTCTGGAGAGACCTGAAAATAGCTGTGCAGCGACGCTCCCCATCCAACCTGACAAAGCTTGAGAGGATCCGTGCAGAAGAATGGGAAAAACTCCCCAAATACAGGTTTGCCAAGCTTGTAACGTCATACCCAAGAAGACTAAAGGCTGTAATCACTGCCATAGGTGATTCAACAAAGTACTGAGTAAAGGGTCTGAAAACTTATGTACTGTAAATGTGATAAATGATTTTTTTGTGGCAAAAAAATATGAAATCCTGTTTTTTCTTGGTCATTATTTTGTGTAGATTGATGAGGAAAATAAACAATTTATTCCATTTTAGAATAAGTCTGTAATGCAACAAAATGTGGAAAAAGTCAAGGGGTATGAATACTTTCCGAATGCACTGTATATGCCAACAAGAAATTTACCACAATGGCCGGTCATCATTCACTTCAAACTGTACTGTGTGTTCACAGGCAATTGCAACAGCTCGACTTCCTTACTTCGCATTAGGCAAAAGCCACAAAATACACTTGAATGGATTTCTGTAAATATGTAGCTAAATACCACTCTTACATTTGGGAAATTGACAGTCCTATTGATCAAACAACCATAAAAAGGTAGGCTATCTTTCCCTATGTGAACATCAACAACAGCAAGATAAACAACTAAAGCTAGCCAGAGCAAGATGAGCTCAAATCTAATTAAGGAACAATAGATTACCCTCTCAAACCTTTTCAGCTTTTGTTGGCCTTCAAAATTGCACTGCCACCGACGGGGATTATCCTGCTCGTCCTGCAGTTTGCCTGCCAATTTATGCGTTGTCCCAACAAAGCACACATGCTAACTGGCTAAAGTTGGCTAGCTTGCTAGCTACTTCCAGACACAAATGACAGAACACCTCACTGACCATTTTTATATAGACCATTCGTGACTAACAATTGCTTTTTTTTGCCTACATTTACTTACACCGGCCATATTCAGCAGGTCTTGCGCGTTCAAATTATTCTGCGCTCTGGCCCACTCAGACAATAGTAGATAGCTAGCCAGAGTTAATTTGCAAATACAAGAGATATGCTAACTAGCTAGCAAATCTTTTGATATGCTAACTAACTAGCTAGCTAGCAAATCTTTTCACATGTTAGTGTTTAAATACTGGAGAGTCGAGACCAAATCACGGGCGCTGGACAGAGTGGATTTCAGTTGTAACAAAAGGCAGTTTTATTGAGTCAAAAGATATCTTGTCCCGCAGTTTAACGTGCACGGATCTCATTCATATAACTCGGTAAGGAGTCAGGTGAAAAAGAGACTTAGATATTGGTCACAGCAGATTTTATACATGGAATATGTAGGTGGAGTCTTGTCGTATTGGTCTTCTGACTGGTCCCGAAGAGTTGGAGGCGGATCTGCTCTAGCCATAGCAGGAGCCCCATTGGTGCAGAGCAGAGTCTTCTGCTCTGAGCACTCGACAAGTAGAGGGGGGATGTCTGTGTTTTATCCAACAAGATATTTGTGTGTCAGGGGACAGTGAGACAGGAGAGCAGAGGGGGTCGTGAATCATCAGAGCTGAGGGGGTAGTTTTATTGCAGGGAGAGTGACCTGGTTCCTGTTTTAGCAGCGGTACGTGAAATGACTTGAGTCAGGCAGATTAGCTTAGCGCTGTATAATATATGAGCTATGTGTATGAATATACACACACATATACACACACACAATGTGTGTATATATATATATATATTATATATGACCCACATTTCTTGCTATATAATGACATGTGCATCACTAGTTTTGTAGCCCCTGAAAAGCGATAAGAAGTGAAAGTCACTCACTAACCCACTCCTCCAATGACATGAAGTCCACCTAGCGGCTAGCTAGCTAATGTTAGACTGAGTTTTTAGCTTGCTACTACCTAAATAGATATGCTACATGTAGCATATTAGCCTTGTTATGACTGACTTGTGATCATTGCCCTTTCTAGTTTGACACATCGTCCGTTTTTGTCCAAAACATAGTCATTGAAACTGAAACAGTGCCTTCCAAACAGAGGCAGCAAACAATGTACCAGGCCAGCTGTGTTTTACAACCTGATAGGAATATGTTTTGGACTACCAAGAAATGTATTGGTGAATTACTGTATATTAATCATGAATTGAACTTCATCCATCTATTCTTCCAAAAATGCCTTAGTGTATGTCACGTAATCAAAAAAACTGGAGGGCCAGCTGCTGAGTTCCTGTCTTTTGTCTTTCCCCAACTGCCAAATGGTCACTAACAACGACCGCAGACAGGCACTCCAGGTGAGGGAGAAGTTGACCACAATTCTCATCGCCAGCAGGTGAAGTCCCATGGCAGCATGCGGTGGAGTGAAGGTTATTTTAAAGAAACATCCACCGTTGTCCATAAAATAAAATTCCTCAGATTATTTAATGGCTCATTGTCTCTCTTCATTTGTAAGTCATTAAGTGAATTTGAGAGTAAAGACCACACTGTAACCTCTTCCCTCTAACATCAGTATTATATGTACCTGGCATGGTACATCAGGTGAGCAGGAGCTCTAATTAAGGTTATACGACATACAGTTAGGTTGATAACAATGGGAAAGGGTAATCTAGGGTAAATTCAATTAGTACAGTTTTCCACCATCTTCACTGGTCTGACAACAAAATGCAGGTGGACAAAAAAATGAATTAGGAAGAGATTGGGTTTTTACTTTCATCTTGTCTTAGACCCTTTCCTCTGTACACCTTTGCAGATCTAATTGAGATACTAAGAAACAAATGAAATGAAAAACATTACAGGAGAAAGTACAGGAAAGAACATGACTGGTATGTGCATTATTGAAAGGGGTGTGTGTGTGTGTGTGTGCGCACGCATGTATGTACGTGTAAAAAGTAAAAATTAAATTGAAGATAAACACACAAATCACCTGTAATCTATAAAAGAAAAACAAGAGCATGTATTTTTGGCACAACTAAAAGGGAATGCGTAGCCACAATACAGGTAATCACACATTTCACCTTCAGTCTTGTAAAAGAACAAGAGCCACTGAATTCTCCAGTTTGTAAGTTTCAATTCAGTCAATTTTCATGCAATCTATGTACAATTAATAATAAATCCTATCTTAAGTATTGAGTAACTATTTACTTACTAACAAGGACATGGTAAGCGGAATAAGGACAGTTGGAAAATCTCAGTTGCATTTCCTTTGATTCCGTCCTCTGTCCTGACCTACCACTGAAAACCCATTGGAGGTCAGTATGAAGGAACTTGACATTCCCCCTCTCTGACCTTCTCCAATGGAGCTTTGAGAAGGTGGTGAGGAGTCAAGGAATTATGGTTTAGATTCTCCCATGGAGAGACAGTAATACAGACAGTCAACCCACCCCCTCACCAGTCTGCCTGCCTTCTCCCCTCTATCTGCCTTGGCTCCATTCCTATGGTTAGCCACCACCATTCTTCTCGACAGCCTCCTCAGGCAGAGGGAGATAAAAGGGCAGGGCATTGGACAGGTGAGGTGCCTCGAGGAGAAGAGCAGTGTTTGTGTCTATCTCTGAAAATAATGTGTAGCCATAACAAACAGTTCCAATACCATGGATTTCAGGGTTTTTTAAATTAAAGCAATCTATTCACCTTTATCCCAACAAGAGCATCTGTGAATTCTCTGGTGTGTGATTTTCACTTCAGTCAATTTAGAAATCTATGTAACACTAACAATGAATGCTCTTTTAAGAATTTAGTAACAATTAACTTTATAAATTGACAGAATTGACACGTGTGTGAAAGGAAAAATGAGGGAGGTAAAACAACAACTCCTCTCTCCTTCCTGTCGTTCCTGTGAGCTGGTCGGCTATCTTGACTCCATCTCTGCTACGGAAGAGAAAAACAACACATACAAGCAATACATAATACCATAGAAGGTGAGATTTATGTTTACTAAATACCGGTGGTAGACATACTGAAGATGACGTAGAGGGTCACGCTGTACCGGTGGTAGACATACTGAAGATGACGTAGAGGGTCACGCTGTACCGGTGGTGGACATACTGAAGATGACGTAGAGGGTCACGCTGTACCGGTGGTGGACATACTGAAGATGACGTAGAGGGTCACGCTGTACCGGTGGTGGACATACTGAAGATGACATAGAGGGTCACGCTGTACCGGTGGTGGACATACTGAAGATGACGTAGAGGGTCACTCTGCACCGGTGGTAGACATACTGAAGATGACGTAGAGGGTCACTCTGCACCGGTGGTGGACATACTTGAAGATGACGTAGACTGTCTAGCTGCACCGGTGAAGGAAGTGGTCGCACTTACAGATAACGTTGGAGAGTCTGGCTGTAAAATTTCCACTTGTTGCCCTAGGCACAATAAATGGATCCAGAAAATAGAAAATGTAGCAGAAGTGCCTGAAGCTGCTGACCCGGACATCATCGTCTCTGCCCCTCGCTCTGATACCTGTCCGTGAGTCCTCTCCATTCCCTCCTACAGTCTTCTTCTACATAGCCATGAGTACATAAGCCAAACCATCACCTAGCATAACTATAGCGAACATGGACATGTCATCTACTGTACACACAGACACACTTATCTGACCAATTGATCAGGGAAAGTGTCAACCATAATTTCTATTACTATTTCTCTCACACACGGTTATTTGGCCAAATTACCAGGGGTAGTAACTAGCATAATTTATATGACTTTCTCTCTCCCTCACAAAACACACATTTCATTGGCTAGGTTAGCAAGCTAGCTAGCTAGCTAGCCAGCCATATCTAGAAGTTTACTGCTAAACAGACCTGGAAATCCTAGTCGTGGCCAAAAGTTTTGAGAATGACAAATATGCACTTCCACGAAATTTGCTGCTTCAGCGGGTTGTTTTTGCAAAGCAATGATGACGCCACGTGTTTCCTTGCAGGTAACCATGGTTGACAGAGGAAGAACAATTATTCCAACCACCACCACTGATTTACTGTCACTTTTATTCATACAAAAAAAAAATATAGAAACCATTATAATTATAGAAAGAAAAGTCTCACACTTGAAAGGGATTCTAGTATTGCTTCAAATAGCATTAGCTGAGGAAGTGGTATGTTGGAGATAAAAAATAAAAAAGTAACCTGGGTGTTTTTTCACACAAACACTCGTCCTGTCCTGCTCAGGTTCCACACATTGACCTGTAAAACTAAATAGATGTCTCACACACTCCCTACATGGGGCTAAAATACTACAAACAAACATAAATAACAGCACATTAATTTGGCATTTTTACAAAACACAGTTAAGAGTCCATCCAGTGTCCGCATTTCTATTCTGGGTTCTGAAAATGAAAACGACAACAATAACAGAAGGAGAACTTTGTGGCCGGAGAGAGAGGAGCAGAAAGGAGAGAGGGAATGGAAACTGTGTGGGTTCTGTTTGTCCCTGCATCAGGCTTCCAAGAAGACTGGCTGACTGTCCATGTGTAGCATGTTCCGTGTTTTGTGTCCATGTTAAGTCTCCTCTCTGTCTGTGTGTTGAGTGGAGATGCTGATGTGAGTAATACAGCAGGCAGACAAAGCAGTCAGTAGTCTATAGGGGATTCTCTTCTCTGCAAAGTCTGTCTGTTGGTGAGAGAAGCTGACGTGGTTACGTTTCTTTGGTCACTGCCTGTGGTGAGTGCTGTAGCAGACAAAGAGATATGTAGTACTGTTGGTATTTAGTAGGCAGACAATTGTCTGTAGTCTTTCTCAACAGGGTCAGAAAAATCAGAATCAGGAAGTGAATTCCACCTCAGATGACATGTGCCATAGACTCTGCACAAACATACCTCTATGTACACAGTTGCCCTCTCCTTCTCTCTCAAACATTCCCCCCCGTGGGCCCCTAGGTGGTACGTTCCTCCCCATTAGCCTCCTGCTTGGTCCTCCTAAGATTGCTCTTCATCTTCACAAACTCAGGGGTGTTCTCCTGCTCCTCCTCATCCTTCTGCTGGTCCAACTCCAGCTAAACACAGACAGAGAAGTATGTTAGGTTAAATATTAGTACAAGTACATTTTAGCTTGTAAACTCAACAAAAAAATAAACTTCCCTTGTTCAGGACCCTATCTTTCAAAATTCTTCAGAGTAAAGGCATTAAACAGTTTCCCATGCTTGTTCAATGAACCATAAACAATTAATGAACATGCACCTGTGGAACGGTTGTTAAGACACTAACAGCTTACAGACGGTAGATAAATAAGGTCATAGTTATGAAAACTTAGGACACTAAAGAGGCCTTTCTACTGACTCTGAAAAACACAAAAAAAGATGCCCAGGGTCTCTGCTCATCTGTGTGAACGTGCCTTAGGCAAGAAGGCATAAGGACTGCAGATGTGGCCTGGTCAATAAATTGCTATGTCCATACTGTGAGACGCCTAAGACAGCGCTACAGGGAGACAGGACGGACATGATTGTCCTCGCAGTGGCAGACCATGTGAAACACCTGCACAGGATTGACAGGTACAAGATGGCAACAACAACTGCCCAAGTTACACCAGGAATGTACAATCGCTCCATCAGTGCTCAGACTCTCAGCCTATTGCGGACAGAGGCTGGACTGAGGGCTTGTAGGCCTGTTGTAAGGCAGGTCTTCACCAGACATTACCAGCAACAACGTTGCCTATAGGCACAAACCCACTGTCGCTGGACCAGACAGGACTGGAAAAAGTGCTCTTCACTGACGAGTCGCGGTTTTGTCTCACCAGGGGTAATGGTCGGATTCGCGTTTATCGTCGAAGGAATGAGAGTTACAGAGGCCTGTACTCTGGAGCGGGATCGATTTGGAGGTGGAGGGTCCGTCATGGTCTGGGGCGGCGTGTCACAGCATCATCGGACTGATCCTGTTAGCGTTGAGATTGCCTGCAATGACATGCGTTACAGGGAAGACATCCTCCTCCCTCACGTAGTACCCTTGTTGGATCGGAGGGTGAGGGCTTGGGCCATTCCCTCCAGAAAAGTTTCCGGGAACTTGCAGTTGCCTTGGTGGAAGTGTGGGGTAACATCTCACAGCAAGAACTGGCAAATCTGATGCAGTCCATGAGGAGGAGATGCACTGCATTGCTTGCAGTTGGTGACCACACCAGATACTGACCGTTATTACCACCCCCCCCCCCCTTGTTCAGGGACACATTATTCAATTTGTTAGTCACATGTCTGTGGAACTTGTTCAGTTTATGTCTCAGTTGTTGAATCTTATGTTCATACAAATATTTACACGTCAAGTTTGCTGAAACTTAACACAGTTGACAGTGAGAGGACGTTTCTTTTTTCTGCTGAGTTTAGGTGTGTGTGTGTGTGTGTGTGTGTGTGTGTGTGTGTGTGTGTGTGTGTGTGTGTGTTGAGCTGCCAGTATTGTATCAGGGTGACCTGTGTGTGAGACTTGGGCTATGGTGGTCATACCATTTTGTCAGACTGTGTTTGGCAAAAAAATATGAAATCCTGTTTTTTCTTGGTCATTATTTTGTGTAGATTGATGAGGAAAATAAACAATTTATTCCATTTTAGAATAAGTCTGTAATGCAACAAAATGTGGAAAAAGTCAAGGGGTATGAATACTTTCCGAATGCACTGTATATGCCAACAAGAAATTTACCACAATGGCCGGTCATCATTCACTTCAAACTGTACTGTGTGTTCACAGGCAATTGCAACAGCTCGACTTCCTTACTTCGCATTAGGCAAAAGCCACAAAATACACTTGAATGGATTTCTGTAAATATGTAGCTAAATACCACTCTTACATTTGGGAAATTGACAGTCCTATTGATCAAACAACCATAAAAAGGTAGGCTATCTTTCCCTATGTGAACATCAACAACAGCAAGATAAACAACTAAAGCTAGCCAGAGCAAGATGAGCTCAAATCTAATTAAGGAACAATAGATTACCCTCTCAAACCTTTTCAGCTTTTGTTGGCCTTCAAAATTGCACTGCCACCGACGGGGATTATCCTGCTCGTCCTGCAGTTTGCCTGCCAATTTATGCGTTGTCCCAACAAAGCACACATGCTAACTGGCTAAAGTTGGCTAGCTTGCTAGCTACTTCCAGACACAAATGACAGAACACCTCACTGACCATTTTTATATAGACCATTCGTGACTAACAATTGCTTTTTTTTGCCTACATTTACTTACACCGGCCATATTCAGCAGGTCTTGCGCGTTCGTAAATTATTCTGCGCTCTGGCCCACTCAGACAATAGTAGATAGCTAGCCAGAGTTAATTTGCAAATACAAGAGATATGCTAACTAGCTAGCAAATCTTTTGATATGCTAACTAACTAGCTAGCTAGCAAATCTTTTCACATGTTAGTGTTTAAATACTGGAGAGTCGAGACCAAATCACGGGCGCTGGACAGAGTGGATTTCAGTTGTAACAAAAGGCAGTTTTATTGAGTCAAAAGATATCTTGTCCCGCAGTTTAACGTGCACGGATCTCATTCATATAACTCGGTAAGGAGTCAGGTGAAAAAGAGACTTAGATATTGGTCACAGCAGATTTTATACATGGAATATGTAGGTGGAGTCTTGTCGTATTGGTCTTCTGACTGGTCCCGAAGAGTTGGAGGCGGATCTGCTCTAGCCATAGCAGGAGCCCCATTGGTGCAGAGCAGAGTCTTCTGCTCTGAGCACTCGACAAGTAGAGGGGGGATGTCTGTGTTTTATCCAACAAGATATTTGTGTGTCAGGGGACAGTGAGACAGGAGAGCAGAGGGGGTCGTGAATCATCAGAGCTGAGGGGGTAGTTTTATTGCAGGGAGAGTGACCTGGTTCCTGTTTTAGCAGCGGTACGTGAAATGACTTGAGTCAGGCAGATTAGCTTAGCGCTGTATAATATATGAGCTATGTGTATGAATATACACACACATATACACACACACAATGTGTGTATATATATATATATATTATATATGACCCACATTTCTTGCTATATAATGACATGTGCATCACTAGTTTTGTAGCCCCTGAAAAGCGATAAGAAGTGAAAGTCACTCACTAACCCACTCCTCCAATGACATGAAGTCCACCTAGCGGCTAGCTAGCTAATGTTAGACTGAGTTTTTAGCTTGCTACTACCTAAATAGATATGCTACATGTAGCATATTAGCCTTGTTATGACTGACTTGTGATCATTGCCCTTTCTAGTTTGACACATCGTCCGTTTTTGTCCAAAACATAGTCATTGAAACTGAAACAGTGCCTTCCAAACAGAGGCAGCAAACAATGTACCAGGCCAGCTGTGTTTTACAACCTGATAGGAATATGTTTTGGACTACCAAGAAATGTATTGGTGAATTACTGTATATTAATCATGAATTGAACTTCATCCATCTATTCTTCCAAAAATGCCTTAGTGTATGTCACGTAATCAAAAAAACTGGAGGGCCAGCTGCTGAGTTCCTGTCTTTTGTCTTTCCCCAACTGCCAAATGGTCACTAACAACGACCGCAGACAGGCACTCCAGGTGAGGGAGAAGTTGACCACAATTCTCATCGCCAGCAGGTGAAGTCCCATGGCAGCATGCGGTGGAGTGAAGGTTATTTTAAAGAAACATCCACCGTTGTCCATAAAATAAAATTCCTCAGATTATTTAATGGCTCATTGTCTCTCTTCATTTGTAAGTCATTAAGTGAATTTGAGAGTAAAGACCACACTGTAACCTCTTCCCTCTAACATCAGTATTATATGTACCTGGCATGGTACATCAGGTGAGCAGGAGCTCTAATTAAGGTTATACGACATACAGTTAGGTTGATAACAATGGGAAAGGGTAATCTAGGGTAAATTCAATTAGTACAGTTTTCCACCATCTTCACTGGTCTGACAACAAAATGCAGGTGGACAAAAAAATGAATTAGGAAGAGATTGGGTTTTTACTTTCATCTTGTCTTAGACCCTTTCCTCTGTACACCTTTGCAGATCTAATTGAGATACTAAGAAACAAATGAAATGAAAAACATTACAGGAGAAAGTACAGGAAAGAACATGACTGGTATGTGCATTATTGAAAGGGGTGTGTGTGTGTGCGCACGCATGTATGTACGTGTAAAAAGTAAAAATTAAATTGAAGATAAACACACAAATCACCTGTAATCTATAAAAGAAAAACAAGAGCATGTATTTTTGGCACAACTAAAAGGGAATGCGTAGCCACAATACAGGTAATCACACATTTCACCTTCAGTCTTGTAAAAGAACAAGAGCCGCTGAATTCTCCAGTTTGTAAGTTTCAATTCAGTCAATTTTCATGCAATCTATGTACAATTAATAATAAATCCTATCTTAAGTATTGAGTAACTATTTACTTACTAACAAGGACATGGTAAGCGGAATAAGGACAGTTGGAAAATCTCAGTTGCATTTCCTTTGATTCCGTCCTCTGTCCTGACCTACCACTGAAAACCCATTGGAGGTCAGTATGAAGGAACTTGACATTCCCCCTCTCTGACCTTCTCCAATGGAGCTTTGAGAAGGTGGTGAGGAGTCAAGGAATTATGGTTTAGATTCTCCCATGGAGAGACAGTAATACAGACAGTCAACCCACCCCCTCACCAGTCTGCCTGCCTTCTCCCCTCTATCTGCCTTGGCT
Source organism: Oncorhynchus masou masou (assembly GCF_036934945.1). Taxonomy (NCBI): domain Eukaryota; kingdom Metazoa; phylum Chordata; class Actinopteri; order Salmoniformes; family Salmonidae; genus Oncorhynchus; species Oncorhynchus masou. The sequence goes on along the minus strand of NC_088242.1, from coordinate 69,930,871 downwards.
CCATTCCTATGGTTAGCCACCACCATTCTTCTCGACAGCCTCCTCAGGCAGAGGGAGATAAAAGGGCAGGGCATTGGACAGGTGAGGTGCCTCGAGGAGAAGAGCAGTGTTTGTGTCTATCTCTGAAAATAATGTGTAGCCATAACAAACAGTTCCAATACCCTGGATTTCAGGGTTTTTTAAATTAAAGCAATCTATTCACCTTTATCCCAACAAGAGCATCTGTGAATTCTCTGGTGTGTGATTTTCACTTCAGTCAATTTAGAAATCTATGTAACACTAACAATGAATGCTCTTTTAAGAATTTAGTAACAATTAACTTTATAAATTGACAGAATTGACACGTGTGTGAAAGGAAAAATGAGGGAGGTAAAACAACAACTCCTCTCTCCTTCCTGTCGTTCCTGTGAGCTGGTCGGCTATCTTGACTCCATCTCTGCTACGGAAGAGAAAAACAACACATACAAGCAATACATAATACCATAGAAGGTGAGATTTATGTTTACTAAATACCGGTGGTAGACATACTGAAGATGACGTAGAGGGTCACGCTGTACCGGTGGTAGACATACTGAAGATGACGTAGAGGGTCACGCTGTACCGGTGGTGGACATACTGAAGATGACGTAGAGGGTCACGCTGTACCGGTGGTGGACATACTGAAGATGACGTAGAGGGTCACGCTGTACCGGTGGTGGACATACTGAAGATGACATAGAGGTCACGCTGTAGGTGGACATACTGAAGATGACGTAGAGGGTCACTCTGCACCGGTGGTAGACATACTGAAGATGACGTAGAGGGTCACTCTGCACCGGTGGTGGACATACTTGAAGATGACGTAGACTGTCTAGCTGCACCGGTGAAGGAAGTGGTCGCACTTACAGATAACGTTGGAGAGTCTGGCTGTAAAATTTCCACTTGTTGCCCTAGGCACAATAAATGGATCCAGAAAATAGAAAATGTAGCAGAAGTGCCTGAAGCTGCTGACCCGGACATCATCGTCTCTGCCCCTCGCTCTGATACCTGTCCGTGAGTCCTCTCCATTCCCTCCTACAGTCTTCTTCTACATAGCCATGAGTACATAAGCCAAACCATCACCTAGCATAACTATAGCGAACATGGACATGTCATCTACTGTACACACAGACACACTTATCTGACCAATTGATCAGGGAAAGTGTCAACCATAATTTCTATTACTATTTCTCTCACACACGGTTATTTGGCCAAATTACCAGGGGTAGTAACTAGCATAATTTATATGACTTTCTCTCTCCCTCACAAAACACACATTTCATTGGCTAGGTTAGCAAGCTAGCTAGCTAGCTAGCCAGCCATATCTAGAAGTTTACTGCTAAACAGACCTGGAAATCCTAGTCGTGGCCAAAAGTTTTGAGAATGACAAATATGCACTTCCACGAAATTTGCTGCTTCAGCGGGTTGTTTTTGCAAAGCAATGATGACGCCACGTGTTTCCTTGCAGGTAACCATGGTTGACAGAGGAAGAACAATTATTCCAACCACCACCACTGATTTACTGTCACTTTTATTCATACAAAAAAAAATTATAGAAACCATTATAATTATAGAAAGAAAAGTCTCACACTTGAAAGGGATTCTAGTATTGCTTCAAATAGCATTAGCTGAGGAAGTGGTATGTTGGAGATAAAAAATAAAAAAGTAACCTGGGTGTTTTTTCACACAAACACTCGTCCTGTCCTGCTCAGGTTCCACACATTGACCTGTAAAACTAAATAGATGTCTCACACACTCCCTACATGGGGCTAAAATACTACAAACAAACATAAATAACAGCACATTAATTTGGCATTTTTACAAAACACAGTTAAGAGTCCATCCAGTGTCCGCATTTCTATTCTGGGTTCTGAAAATGAAAACGACAACAATAACAGAAGGAGAACTTTGTGGCCGGAGAGAGGAGCAGAAAGGAGAGAGGGAATGGAAACTGTGTGGGTTCTGTTTGTCCCTGCATCAGGCTTCCAAGAAGACTGGCTGACTGTCCATGTGTAGCATGTTCCGTGTTTTGTGTCCATGTTAAGTCTCCTCTCTGTCTGTGTTGAGTGGAGATGCTGATGTGAGTAATACAGCAGGCAGACAAAGCAGTCAGTAGTCTATAGGGGATTCTCTTCTCTGCAAAGTCTGTCTGTTGGTGAGAGAAGCTGACGTGGTTACGTTTCTTTGGTCACTGCCTGTGGTGAGTGCTGTAGCAGACAAAGATATGTAGTACTGTTGGTATTTAGTAGGCAGACAATTGTCTGTAGTCTTTCTCAACAGGGTCAGAAAAATCAGAATCAGGAAGTGAATTCCACCTCAGATGACATGTGCCATAGACTCTGCACAAACATACCTCTATGTACACAGTTGCCCTCTCCTTCTCTCTCAAACATTCCCCCCCGTGGGCCCCTAGGTGGTACGTTCCTCCCCATTAGCCTCCTGCTTGGTCCTCCTAAGATTGCTCTTCATCTTCACAAACTCAGGGGTGTTCTCCTGCTCCTCCTCATCCTTCTGCTGGTCCAACTCCAGCTAAACACAGACAGAGAAGTATGTTAGGTTAAATATTAGTACAAGTACATTTTAGCTTGTAAACTCAACAAAAAAATAAACTTCCCTTGTTCAGGACCCTATCTTTCAAAATTCTTCAGAGTAAAGGCATTAAACAGTTTCCCATGCTTGTTCAATGAACCATAAACAATTAATGAACATGCACCTATGGAACGGTCGTTAAGACACTAACAGCTTACAGACGGTAGACAAATAAGGTCATAGTTATGAAAACTTAGGAAACTAAAGAGGCCTTTCTACTGACTCTGAAAAACACAAAAAAAGATGCCCAGGGTCTCTGCTCATCTGTGTGAATGTGCCTTAGGCATGCTGCAAGAAGGCATAAGGACTGCAGATGTGGCCTGGTCAATAAATTGCTATGTCCATACTGTGAGACGCCTAAGACAGCGCTACAGGGAGACAGGACGGACATGATTGTCCTCGCAGTGGCAGACCATGTGAAACACCTGCACAGGATTGACAGGTACAAGATGGCAACAACAACTGCCCAAGTTACACCAGGAATGTACAATCGCTCCATCAGTGCTCAGACTCTCAGCCTATTGCGGACAGAGGCTGGACTGAGGGCTTGTAGGTCTGTTGTAAGGCAGGTCTTCACCAGACATTACCAGCAACAACGTCGCCTATAGGCACAAACCCACCGTCGCTGGACCAGACAGGACTGGAAAAAGTGCTCTTCACTGACGAGTCGCGGTTTTGTCTCACCAGGGGTAATGGTCGGATTCGCGTTTATCGTCGAAGGAATGAGAGTTACAGAGGCCTGTACTCTGGAGCGGGATCGATTTGGAGGTGGAGGGTCCGTCATGGTCTGGGGCGGCGTGTCACAGCATCATCGGACTGATCCTGTTAGCGTTGAGATTGCCTGCAATGACATGCGTTACAGGGAAGACATCCTCCTCCCTCACGTAGTACCCTTGTTGGATCAGAGGGTGAGGGCTTGGGCCATTCCCTCCAGAAAAGTTTCCGGGAACTTGCAGTTGCCTTGGTGGAAGTGTGGGGTAACATCTCACAGCAAGAACTGGCAAATCTGATGCAGTCCAAGAGGGGGAGATGCACTGCATTGCTTGCAGTTGGTGGCCACACCAGATACTGACTGTTATTACCATCCCCCCCTTGTTCAGGGACACATTATTCAATTTCTGTTAGTCACATGTCTGTGGAACTTGTTCAGTTTATGTCTCAGTTGTTGAATCTTATGTTCATACAAATATTTACACGTCAAGTTTGCTGAAACTTAACACAGTTGACAGTGAGAGGACGTTTCTTTTTTCTGCTGAGTTTAGGTGTGTGTGTGTGTGTTGAGCTGCCAGTATTGTATCAGGGTGACCTGTGTGTGAGACTTGGGCTATGGTGGTCATACAATTTTGTCAGACTGTGTTTGTCAAGCAAATAACTGCCAATCTCACGGTAATTAACAAATACATTTAGCATCACCTGGCTTCCATGCATAGCCTACAAGCCACTGATGCAGACCTTTGGAACATTTTGGTAGATTTTTTAAAAAGTCAAATAAATCCATGTAATATAGCATACACAACAAATCCATTATTTATTTTAGATTGGTCTAAAGAAACATGATATGAAGAAAATGTAATCTATTTCAGAAGAACAGAATAGCATACTCTGAGTTGTCCTTATGTTAGGCCCTGATCTGGCTATTGCATATGGCTATGGGCTACACTAGTTCATTTGGCAGACAAGATTTGCTTAGATTTCTGTGGCATTCTTTTATGTCATTTTATAGTATTGATGGGTTCTGACTCCTAAACTTGAAACATTTTTAAATATCAGGTATCCTATGGAAATGAGGAGTGCTATGGTCTGGTTTCTACACCAGAAGTTAATGGTTATCTGTAGGATGAATGTTTATGGTGGAGGCAATTAAGCTTGGAATGTATTGAGTAATGGAAAGGCAATCACATGGTTGCAGTCACTGATAAAGGTGGAGAGATGTGGATTAGTGAGGAATGGGGGCCAGGGTCAGGTCACATTAAGGGAGAAGGAACAGTTTATTGTCTGCATCACTTAAATTCCTAATTAGCAATAAAGATGTAATGTTTAGAGGGAAGGAGGATACTTAACCCAAATTGGGAGATATATATACACACACGCACACACACACATACACTTGTGTGGACGAAACCTGTCTTAGTCTTTCAGCTGTTTGACCCATTGAGTAAATAAACTTGGTTTGAGCTTTACTAATCATTGGTGAGTTTTTAATCTATTTAGAAACAAACAGTATCAAGAATATATTTGAACATAGCTGAAAAAAATAGAAAGGATATTGTCTCCAAACGATTTGAGGGAGTGCATGCATTCGGCTACTCTGTGTTGAGCAGTTCACAAAGAAACAAGTCCTGCTATCTGCTTAATTTAGAGTTATTAATGTAACTTTAGATGCGATACAAATGTTGGGCTATATGTTTTGATTTGTACAAGGCTGCATGATGCAACTAATGAAGGCATGAGCCCTGCTTAGTTGTTTTTTTTTTGCACAGGCTGCACACACTTCATCAGTCTCTCATTCACAATTTGACAAGTACTTGGTAATGCCTCAAATTTCCCGGCGGCATCCCCTTTGCGTGGCCGTAATGCCCCCTAAAAAAGTACATGCCTTCTGTGGCCAGTGGCTATTGTGCTCTTGGGCTGAATATAATATTTATAAATCCCTTGTCCCGTCTGTGTTCTCCCAAGCACCTCTCTCTCACATGGCTCACCCAGCAAAAACAGGGATTTAGACATTTTTGCAATAAATATAATTTCATTTTTTTATTATAAGTAATCAGACCCTTTACTCAGTACTTTGTTAAAGCACCGTTGGCAGCGATTACAGCCTCAAGTCTTTTTTGGAATGACTCTACAAGCTTGGCACACCTATAATTTGAGGAGTTTCTCCCATTCTTCTGTGCAGATCCTCTTGAGCTCTGTCAGGTTGGATGGGGAGCGTCGCTGCACACCTATTTTCAGGTCTCTCTAGAGATGTTCGATCAGGTTCAAGTCCGGGCTCTGGCTGGGCCACTGGTTCCGAAGCCAGTCCTTTATTGACTTGGCTGTGTGTTCAGGGTCGTTGTCTTAATGGAAGGTGAACCTTCGCCCCAGTCTGAGGTCCTGCACGCTTTGGAGCAGGTTTTCATAAAGAATATCTCTGTACTTTGCTCCGTTCATCTTTCCCTCGATCCTGACTAGTCTCCCAGTCCCTGCTGCTGAAAATCATCCCTACAGCATGATGCTGCCACCACCATGCTTCAATGTAGGGATGGTGCCAGCTTTCCTGAAGCCACGACTCTTGGCATTCAGGCCAAAGAGTTCAATCTTGGTTTCTTAAGACCAGAGAATCTTGTTTCTCATGGTCAGAGTCCTTTAGGTGCCTTTTGGTAACTCCAAGTGGGCTGTCATGTGCCTTTTAATGAGGAGTGGCTCCCATCAGGCCACTCTACCATAAAGTCTTGATTGGTGGAGTGCTGCAAAGATGGTTGTCCTTCTGGAAGATTCCACAGAGGAACTCTGGAGGTCTCTCAGCGTAACCATCGGGTTCTTGGTTACCTCCCTGACCAAGGCCCTTCTCCCCTGATTGCTCAGTTTGGCCGGGCAGCCAGCTCTAGGAAGAGTCTTGGGGGTTCCAAACGTCTTCCATTTAAGAATGATGGAGGCCACTGTGTTCTTGGGGACCTTTAATACTGCATACATTTTTTGGTACCCTCCCCCAGATCTGTGCCTCGACACAATCCTGTATCAGAGCTCTATGGATAATTCCTTCAACCCCATGGCTTGGTTTTGTTATGACATGCATTGTCAACTGTGGGATCTTATATAGACAGGTGTGTGTCTTTCCAAATCATGTCCAATCAATTGAATTGACCACATGTGGACTCCAGTCAAGTTGTAGAAACATCTTACGGCTGATCAATGGAAACAGGATATACCAGAGCTAAATTGCGAGTCTCAAAGCAAAGGGTCTGTTTTTTTATTAGTAATAAATTTGCAAAAAATTCTGAAAAAACATTTTCACTTTGTCAATATGGTGTGTTGTGTAGATTGATGAGGATTTGTTTTTATTTAGATTAAGGCTGTAACGTAAAAAAATGTGGAAAAACTCAAGGTCTGAATACTTTCCGAATACACTGTATTCTCAATGTAGCTCATCCTAATATACCTACTACTGTACATACCATTTTATTTTCCAAACTATATACGTACCACATATTTATACTCTGGATACTCACATGCTCACAAATATATCTACTTGGATTGTTATTTCTTGTTTAGATTTTTTTACTATTATTTGTATATTTGCGAGACATTCGACTGCACTGTTGGAGCTGTAACATACCCATTTTGCTTCACCTGCCATAACACCTGCAAATCTGTGTACGAGACCAATTAACTTTTATTTGATTTCTCACACTCCGTCATGAATTGTCTTCATAAGGCATTGGGCCACCATGAGCCAGAACAGCTTCAATGCACCTTGGCATTAGGGTTAGGTGATAAAAAAAAACTGGATATCATTTCATTTTGGTTTTAGATTACACTTTTTTTATGCACAAAACTATTTAAGCAACAGGGATCTTGATCGAGGAGGGGATTGAATGGATCTTCTGTAACCACTTAGCTAGTAAGTTAGCAAACCAAATGGATACCTGCAGCCCTGAGCTGGATAGGATTTATTTGACATCTTAGATTTCTTATAGTTATACTTCATTTATAGTTATAAGCAGTGGCGTATCATACACCCCCAACCTCCCCCAAAATAAAATCATATATTTTTAAACGGTATTGAAAATCATACCCTCAGTATTTCAAAATACCCCGGTATACAGTATATTGCCCAAGCCTAATAGGAATAGATTCTACAAGTGTCTGGAACTCTTATTGGAGGGATTCAACACCATTCAGTATCAGGCGCGGCTCCAGAAAATCCCCCATAAGTGTACAATTAGTGTTGTCACCAGGCGGTAAATTAGTTAGACCAATAAGAGAATTCCAAACCTCTTCCAATAATAGCTAGTTTTCCCTTTCCCACTCAGACCACTCCCAGACAGTCCTAACAAAATTCTTGCTTGAGAAATTGATCTTTGCTAAGAACCTGTTATTTTCAATTAAAATGGTTATATATATATATATATATAAATAAATAAATAAAAAAATCACAGTATATTTGTTACCCAGATAAAAACGGCTTCATTGGTCCTTTATTTAACTCAGGAATCACCTGTGTGGAATAACCTGCTTTCAGTGTACGTTGTATCCCTCATTTACTCAAGTGATTTCATTATGTTGGCAGTTACCTGTAGGTTTACAGTGTTGGGTGTGTGTAAGTATCACAGTGTGTGTGCGGAGGCATGTGTGTGTGTGAATGTGTTTACCTGTTCTAGTTTCTGTTGTCTCTTCATTAATTCTATCTCCAGGTCGCTCCTTTTGGTGTGGGCCTCCTGCTCCTCCCTCTGGGCCTTGAGAACCTGCTCTCTCTTCCTCAGCTCCAGAACCTTCTGGAGCTCTGGCTTGTTCTGGGGAGCTAGGCCCCTAGGAGAAACAACCAATCGCAGGAGCTGTTAGTACAAACATCCTCTTTCATAATATAACTCTCCCTTTCTTTTACTCCAAATTCTGAGAAGTGACTTGAGCAGTCCCCTTACTGATAGACATGCCATTGATGAAACAGGCGTTTCCATTTTGTTGTGACTTGAGCAGTCCCCTTACTGATAGACATGACATTGATGAAAAAGGCGCTTCCATTTTGTTGTTACGCACCTGTGTTGGGTTGGGGGTTTTATGATTTCAAAATGTCTCTGCCTTCTGCCATGACATAAACACAGACCCCAGCCACCACTGTAGTCAGCTAGTTATCTAATAAGTAACTGCAGCATAATAGTGTGTTTGTGTTACAGTTAGAACATAGGTAGTTAGGGAAGAGTAAGAAACTCTGAAGGGGATGGTGTAGCATACTGGTTAAGAGCGTTGGGCCAGTAACCGAACAGTCGCTGGTTCGAATCCCTGAGCCGGCAAATAGTAATAATCGTCCGTTCTGTCCTTGAGCAAGGCGGTTAACCCCCAACAAGAACTGCTCCCTGGGCTCTGATGACGTGGAAGTTGATTAAGGCAGCTCCACGCACCGCTCTGATTCAAAGTAGAATGCATTCGGTTGTGGAACTGACTAGGTATCCACCTTTCCCTAATCCTCCTTACAGAACGTTCCTTACCATCCCTGGCTCTCATCATCATAACCACCACCATGACTAATCCACTTTAAACCAAATGTAAAAAAATCCTCTCAAGTTCCCCCTCACATCCTTTCACCCCTCTCCTTTCTTCCCATCCTTCATACTCCAGAGCTCTGTGTTCATGTCCATAATGCGCTTGGTTCTGTGCAGCGTGCTAACAGGCCAGACACAGTGATGTACAGCTGTCAACAGTACACACTGTTTATACATATATACATACATACATACATACATTACATACATAAACACAACATGGCAACAAGGTTTTGAGCATCTGTCCATTCAGAGTGAGAGGAAAAAGACACCCTTTGAGCCTCAGCACTGATGGTGTGAATCAAAGCCTCACACAGTCATGCATGCAAGCACACACGCATAACCAGTGTGAATTGCAGCCACGGTCCATTCTGTAACTTACATTTTCCCAAGTGGCAACTCAAGGCATTACAAAACCATTCAGCCAAAAATATTTTTCTCAATTCACCGAGATCCATCCATTTATTCTACCCATCCACTCAAGTGCAGAACTGTTCACTAGAAACCAATAGATGGAAATCAACACAATCAAACGGTATGCAAGGATAAACCTTTGAACCTCTGTGTGCAGAGTTGAACGCCAGGGTTATATACTGTTCATGTCAACCTCATTAATGGCTTGGATCTCATCCATCCACGGTCTGAGCCAGGATGTATTTCTACCACAACACAGTGACCTGCCCTGGGTGAGTCAGTCAAAAGGAAGATAAACTGGTGTTGTATGAATAGAAACGTTACCGTTGCCCTCTCGATTAAGACGAAGATCAGGGTATAGACAGCTGGGAAATAAAATGTAGTAGAAACAGGAGAAGGAAGAGAAGTGTGTGTTGCCCCAGTGTTGTTCCCAGTCCCCTTACATCTTCTGGTTCATCATGAGTTCTCGATGGAGGTCTTGGTGGTTTCTGGAGCCCTTGACTGGGTTCAACAGCTTCTTGGGTTTGATCATCTCCTCACAGTCCCCCTCCAGATAGTCCGGCTCAGCCATCACACTCCTGCCCCGAGACAGAGACAGACCTGGGTCCACACACCGATCTGACGAGGAGAGAAGACGGGATTCAATATGTTATTAGTCATTTATTATACATCTCAATTCATGGATTCATTTACACACTCTAATGGTCAACTATACCAGCTCTCTTTCACACAAACATGTCAAAAATCAGGCTTCAGCTCTGGATGCTATCGAGACATCCATCTGTTTAATGCACCGAGACATTACGACCCTCACTACTGAGAGGTTGGAGTTACATAATCATTCCATTACACTAGAGGAATGTTCTATTCTCCAGAATGAGGCAAACATCTGCATAGAGACTCTCACAGGCAGGGCTGGTTCCAAGCATAAGTTACATAAGCTGTCACCTTATTGCAGAATACCTACCGGACACATAGGGTACATGCCAAGGGGCCCTGACCCCCAAGGGGACCCCATTGATTTTGATATGTTATGCTAATAATATACCTGCATGAGAATGACTAAGTGATTAGAAAATGTGTAGAATTACAGAAAATGTGCTTTAAAACAAATTCTTCACTCCTGTCAAAAGGGGGGCCACTAAAATGTTGTGCCACAAGGTGAGGGGCCCCCCAACCAAATCTTGCTTCGGTCCCCCAAAAGGCTAGAGCTGGCGCTGCTCACAGGTCTCACAGATACTGCTCGCAACAACAAGCCTATATCCATCAAAATATCACTTTTATATGGATATACTACATTTAAAATGTCATCCAGAGATGCAATTACTTGATTACAGACATACAATACAGTCCCTAAGATAATCAGCTATCAACTCAAATAGGGAGTAGTCCCATTAGCTATTCTCAATTTCTCACAAACTGATTTGAATATCCAAATAGAAGGTTACACATTTCCATTAGTCCTACATAGATTTGATCATCTATATAGATCAGAGTACAATTTCCTGCAGCCACCAAATTAATGTAAAATGTATGGATAATATATACAGCATGTTTATTTAAGACCATTTCTCCCTGGAGACAATGCCATATTATCATACCAAATCTTCTTATTGTACTTTGCATGAAAACCATATGAAGAGTTATCATGACACAGACAGTCTGCATAACAATAGCAAAACTCACACTGCATATGCAAAAATCCCACCCATTGTCCTTTCATTAGAAAACGTTACTTTAACCGGTAACACATTTAAGCATAATAAAGACTGGTTAAAATGTGTCAAATTATCTAGACATTGGGAAATCTAACAAAGGTTCTCCAATTTACTCTGCAGTAGGTGAGGGAAGACTGGTATTCTTCATAGTAGCCATCTCAACTGTTGATTTAAAGTCAGAATAAGCTAACAGACTTCCCACTGAAATAGCTCAATTTGAACACTAGACAGGGGAGGAGAGATTCACTACTGCTGTGTTCCCTGTGCGCGCAGCTGTCCTACTGAGGTTAGAGCAAAGCGGCTGGTTGGAATGAACTATGATGAAATGTGCTATTACCTGTACACAGCGTCCCCTCACACACACACACAGTTCATATTTTATTTATTGACCTGGAAATAACTTTAATGACAAAGCTTGTCTCTTTCTCAGAGATTAAAAGTCAGCCAGGAGTATAATTAGCACATTCCAAGAATAGGTGCATTCATGAATGACTTTTGTAAGTAGGCCAAAAACACCAAAATGGGATTTTATAACTGTGTGTAGATTACTTAGGTAGTGGTAAGATTTCATAGCCTGACATAAGAAGTATTCTCATGATTTGTTCATCATCATCATGCAGCGTAGGCTACAGGGCCCAAAACATGTCACCTGAGACATAGGCATGCTAGGCTACAGGGCCCAAAACATGTCACCTGAGACATAGGCATGCTAGGCTACAGGGCCCAAAACATGTCACCTGAGACATAGGCATGCTAGGCTACAGGGCCCAAAACATGTCACCTGAGACATAGGCATGCTAGGCTACAGGGCCCAAAACATGTCACCTGAGACATAGGCATGCTGGGCTACAGGGCCCAAAACATGTCACCTGAGACATAGGCATGCTGGGCTACAGGGCCCAAAACATGTCACCTGAGACATAGGCATGCTGGGCTACAGGGCCCAAAACATGTCACCTGAGACATAGGCATGCTGGGCTACAGGGCCCAAAACATGTCACCTGAGACATAGGCATGCTAGGCTACAGGGCCCAAAACATGTCACCTGAGACATAGGCATGCTGGGCTACAGGGCCCAAAACATGTCACCTGAGACATAGGCATGCTGGGCTACAGGGCCCAAAACATGTCACCTGAGACATAGGCATGCTGGGCTACAGGGCCCAAAACATGTCACCTGAGACATAGGCATGCTGGGCTACAGGGCCCAAAACATGTCACCTGAGACATAGGCATGCTGGGCTACAGGGCCCAAAATATGTCACCTGAGACATAGGCATGCTGGGCTACAGGGCCCAAAATATGTCACCTGAGACATAGGCATGCTAGGCTACAGGGCCCAAAATATGTCACCTGAGACATTGCTAAACATAGGCATGCTGGAAAGACATAGGCTTTATGTCACCTGAGACATAGGCATGCTAGGCTACATACCATTTTTTAAAAACTTAATTAGACCTATATGTTGAAGAAACAACAACGCTGGGAAGCGGCGAGCATGGAGCTGTAATACAGTACGGACAGGTTCTCAATTTACTGTTGACAGTTAGAATAGTAGAATACACAAGGTGTGATTTAGAACTGTGGTTGTGCATCAGTAGTTTCTCGTTATGTCAGTCACTGACACAGTCACTCAATTAGCAATGTCAGTCACTGACACAGTCACTCAATTAGCAATGTCAGCTAACAATTTGTAGATTAACTTACCAGTCTAACGGCCAGCTATCTAAACTTATTGATTATGATCGTCATTCTCACTCACTAGGGGGCGGTTGGTGAAGGGGGCCACTGAGGAGAGCTGTAATGTTTACATCTCAACATTAGAGGCCTCACATCCCAGAGACGAACAAAGAGCCAGTTGCATAACAAAGAGGTGGATAATAAGAAAAACATCTCTCTCACGTTTTGACTGATCTTTTTCTCCGGCGATGTCCATCTCATTATGGGAGACAGAAAACAGCCATTGTGTTTTACACCTTGTGGGGGTAAAAATGTTTGGTTGTCATAAATCAAACATTACCCCTATGTATTTCACATGAAGGCAATACGCAGTGTGTGCCTGTGTTCAAGTTTTAGGTCACATGCACAAGTACAGTGAAATGCTTAACTTGCAAGCCCCAACCAAAAGTGTAGTATTCAATATAAAAAAAGTACAAGAAATAAAATTTTAAAAACACGAGAAATAAGAGAGGAAGCTATATACATGGTCAGTGCCAGTACCAAATGTACAATGTGCAGGAATACAGGAGTATTGGGGTAGATATGTACATGTAGGCAGGGATTAGGAGAAAGTGACTGATAGCATGATAAATAATAATAAGGGTAAACAGTATGGCAGCAGCATAAGTGGTGGGTGGGCATGTGCAGAAGTGTGTCTATGTTAGTGTGAGTGTGTGGGTGTGAGTGCGCAAGAGTGTCAGTGTAGGCGTGATAGGCGGATATACAATACATGTAAACAGGGCACACTGTGTGTGTGTGTGTGTGTGTGTGTGTCTGTATATGCGTGTTGCTGCTGAGTATATCAAAAGCAATACCCGTTAGTGTGAGCAGCAGGGGGTAGTGGAGCAACCAGGCTGGGGGTATTGAGAAAGCATCCATTCGCTTAACACATCTGGTGCCACTTCCTCTCTGCCCCAGGGGAAGAGTAAGTGACATTGGGAGTTGAAAGGGCCCAGGCTAGTCCCAGACGGGCTGTATTTCATATTCTAAAATGGCTTCCCCACCTCATCTCATTTTCTTCATGATCAATCATCTGGCATGACCTGACTGATGAAAACATAGATTTCCAGCACTATCTGTGGTTTTAGAGAGGATACAAGGGAAGGAAGCCATTTTAGAGTGTGGAGATATGTCCTCTCCCTTCTTGCCTCGGACAGACTGCTAAGCGCAAACTTTAAAGTTGTGAAAATTCAGTGCAACTTCCAGTGCGCTTTTTATTGTGACCACTGAGGCTGTACTCGCTTTAAGTTACCGGTTTAACAGTGGTCAAGGAGGCTACTGTTGCTATTTGATCATAATATAGGCCTACCAGAGTGGCCCTACCATGAAAATCAATGGAGAAAATGCATCCCATAACACATGGAAATAGCTGTTCTATCATTCAACCTACAGTAGCAGCCAATGTGTGGTGTTCAATGTAGGCCTACACGTTTTAGAAGAAAAAAAATGCAGGGCTTGACATTAACCTGTTTATCCACTTGTCCTTCCGACAAGGAATGTTTGATGCAAGAAACCACAAAATAAATGACAGCGAATCAGGCAAATTATGCTACCCTCTATTGACTACTTAGTCTTGAATAAGCCGTCTCAAAATACAACACTGCCCCTTTTAAGACAAATCAAATCTTTATCTGACTCGCTTTTCAAATATGTCTGGAAATGTACACGTTTTGGGCTCTTGTAGGAAGCAATTGCTAACTTCTATAACTGGGCTAATAACGCACTAACTAGCAAAGGATATTAACAAAATGTGCCTACGTGGCTACATGCAGCTCTCACTTTGATCTCAAAACAAGCGCATCTACTCACGACTGCTCATGCTGTAAACACAGTTCAGTTCAAAGTAAATTGCACAGACTCATATATGGCAATGGTCTATTTGCATATAGTTCTAATGCAGCTCTGATTGGATATGCTGCACCGGTCTGTGTAGAGTATAGGTATGGCCTGAGTCGTCCCCGTCGATGAAATAGAATCCTACAGATGAGTTCTGCCTACAACAAAATCTCTAACATAGTTTGTTTTGTTTCGGTATGTTGCATTGAAAGTGGCTAATATTGCGTTGATTCGATCACAATTACCACAGCAAAAGGTAAATGTTGATTGTGTTAACAGGGAAAACTTCAGAAAGTTGAGTGAAGTTCAATATCGTGCTTCTCTGTGTGGCAGTCCTGTGGAGCTGCACGGCAGTCTTGGGCGCGCAGGGCAGTGTGACATGCTGCCACAAGACTTTCTCACTACAATACTGTCACAGAGAGCAAAAGACAGAAAGAGAGAGAGAGAGAAAAACACACATGCCCTCCCATCTTATCCTGTGGGACATACAGCATCTTGTCAACACCATGACCGAAATATGATTTTAGGCTGAAAGAAATAAACAGCTTTCAGCAGTGTGAGTGTAGAGGACTTTTTAGAAGTGCACTTCCTGCTATTCCAGGCATCCCCATTAAAGCAGCTCTTTCATGTTTATAGGTGTAGGAACCAGATGGCAAGTGTGTGATTCTCCAGTCAGACCTGACAACCTCACTACAGAGGAACTAATACTCTACAAAAACACTGCTACGTGGTCAGATGACACTGACATACATAGAGAGAAGAGGAATTAAACCTTGGTATGCATCTTCTTGTTTACTCTTTCCATGTAGAACCCTCCCACAACCTCTACGTTATGCTGTGTGTAAGGGACACTGGGAAACCAGGGGGCGGGAGAGAGGGGTGAAAGGTCAAAATTAACAGAGATGGAGACATTGAGAGAAAGAGAGCAGAACTAGCCCATTCATTACAATCAGAGGCTGTCAACATCTCAAAGCAATACTAGTGAGTGAACTAATGGGTGAGTACTTTCTCAAGGGTGTTCACTTGTGTTTGCATTTATAAGGAGCAAGAGAGAGAGGAAGGGATGGAGTGACTGAGTGTGTAAAAAGTAGGTGTGTGTGTGTGTCACTGAGTCTACACTATCGGGCGGCATTAGAGTTAATTGAATGACAGTCTTGGCACTGCACAGGGCTACTGCATCAGAACAGATTGTCCTTCACTGGGACTGCATGAACTAACAGCTAAACTCACGCACACATCCACTTCCTGTTGTTGGCCTTGTGTCTATGATGGTGAGAGTGATGACTGGTCTCCATGTTGATGGAGGAAAAAAATGACAATTGAGAAGAAGTTGAGATGATTCAGACCAAAAGACTCAAAGAATGAGGGGTGGGGACACTTGCTTCGTGCGAGGTCATAGGTTGAAAGAAAGTAAGAGATTATAAAACCCTTCCTCTTCGTCCATGTGGTGCCGATGTCCTCATTAGAGAGACCAGCTGGCGGCCTGCTTTACCATATGACCCCCTGCCCCCCCACAACACACATACACACTTAGTCATGAAGAAATCCCTGATTAAAAAAGAGATATACAGCCTTCTAACTGACAGAGGCGGATGGAGGGTTGAGGAGGTGGTGGAGAAAGAGTTATATGTGGACCAGTGGTGTTTAGCAGTGCAGATGTTGTTTCTCACTCAGCACATCCACCTAGAATGAGTTTCGGGGGGCTGCGGTCTGGTTTGTATTTCCTGTCCTAGAGCGAGAATAGCAGAGAATTCTAGGGTCTCAGCCCTGAATGATTGCTGGGAAACACCCCTCCCCAGTTTCAAAGTAGGGTGGGGGCCGATACACAATCAAATGTTTCTCAGGATACACACCCACATAGAGCAGCGTGAGTCATGACAGCGGGAGTCGTGTGAGTCATGATCTGTGTCAGAGTCAGAGCCCTCTAACATTAGAAATACTGAAACAGTGAAACACCCAAAATGGAACGTTTGTGAACTCTATTCAGCCCGGATGTCATTCCACAGGGAATAGTGAAAAAGTACAACACACATCCTATCAGTGTCAGCCTAATGCTGAGAGATTATTACAGCTACCAGCCAGAAGACACACAACAACAATCATGTCTACGGCACAGAGAATGTCGGTGTTCTCAAACACACAGTTCTTGTCGTCACCTGCAGCATGTGCAAACTGGTGTTTCCTGGGAAGAAAACTGCAGCAACAGGATTTCCCAACCATGACCTAAGCACTTAACTCACTACATGGTACACACGGGCAGTGTACAGCACATGATAGTTACTTGCTCATAAAATGTATTCAATATAAGCCTACTCATAAGAGGGCTGAATCAGTTACGAGCGTATTGAGTTAGGATAGATAGCTTTGTACAGAAACCAATCTGCAGAGAGATGTTCTCTCCCTCCCTGTGCCACACCCAGACCTCTTCCTGTGCGGCAATCTGCACACTGTACAGAGAGATGGCTCCACTTTGTGTACTCTTTCACAATTTCCTGTTGATAGGAGCGTTGTCTCATTCTAAGTGACTAACTAACCAACCTAACTAACGAACTAACTAACTCGCCAGACCCAGTTCTACATTAAAACCAAATGTCTCTCTGAAGCCTCGGAAGACAAACTGTCTGTTCTTAGTTAAACTCAGATTTTCTGAGGCACCGAGTGTGGTATTTAGCCACGAGCAGTAGCCTGTCTAAGTTGGACACAAAATAGACACAGTGAGGGAAAAAGTATTTGATTCCCTGCTGATTTTGTACGTTTGCCCACTGACAAAGAAATGATCAGTCTATAATTTTAATGGTAGGTTTATTTGAACAGTGAGACAGAATAACAAAAAAAATCCAGAAAAAAAATGTTAGAAATTGATTTGCATTTTAAATGAGGGAAATAAGTATTTGACCCCCTCTCAAATCAGAAAGATTTCTTGCTCCCAGGTGTCTTTTATACAGGTAACGAGCTGAGATTAGGAGCACACTCTTAAAGGGAGTGCTCCTAATCTCAGCTTGATACCTGCATAAAAGACACCTGTCCACAGAAGCAATCAATCAGATTCCAAACTCTCCACCATGGCCAAGCTCTCCAAGGATGTCAGGGTCAAGATTGTAGACCTACGCAAGGCTGGAATGGGCTACAAGACCATCGCCAAGCAGCTTGGTGAGAAGGTGACAACAGTTGGTGCGATTATTCACAAATGGAAGAAACACAAAAGAACTGTCAATCTCCCTCGGCCTGGGGCTCCATGCAAGATCTCACCTCGTGGAGTTGCAATTATCATGAGAACGGTGAGGAATCAGCCCAGAACTACACAGGAGGATCTTGTCAATGATCTCAAGGCAGCTGGTACCATAGTCACCAAGAAAACAATTGGTAACACACTACGCCGTGAAGGACTGAAATCCTGCAGCGCCCGCAAGGTCCCCCTGCTCAAGAAAGCACATATACAGTGGGGCAAAAAAATATTTAGTCAGCCACCAATTGTGCAAGATCTTCCACTTAAAAAGATGAGGCCTGTAATTTTAATCATTAGTTGAAGTGTACCTATGACAGACAAAATGAGAAGAAACAAAATCCAGAAAATCACATTGTAGGATTTTTAATGAATTTATTTGCAAATTATGGTGGAAAATAAGTATTTGGTCACCTACAAACAAGCAAGATTTCTGGCTCTCACAAACCTGTAACTTCTACTTTAAGAGGCTCCTCTGTCCTCCACTCATTACCTGTATTAATGGCACCTGTTTGAACTTGTTATCAGTATAACAGACACCTGTCCACAACCTCAAACAGTCACACTCCAAACTCCACTATGGCCAAGACCAAAGAGCTGTGAAAGGACACCAGAAACAAAATTGTAGACCTACACCAGGCTGGGAAGACTGAATCTGCAATAGGTAAGCAGCTCGGTTTGAAGAAATCAACTGTGGGAGAAATATTAGGAAATGGAAGACATACAAGACCCCTGATAATCTCCCTCGATCTGGGGCGCCACGCAAGATCTCACCCCGTGGGGTCAAAATGATCACAAGAACTGTGAGCAAAAATCCCAGAACCACACGGGGAGACCTAGTGAATGACCTGCAGAGAGCTGGGACCAAAGTAACAAAGCCTACCATCAGTAACACAGTTTGCTCGAGAGCATTTGGATGATCCAGAAGAAGATTGGGAGAATGTCATATGGTCAGATGAAACCAAAATATAACTTTTTGGTAAAAACTGAACTCGTCGTGTTTGGAGGACAAAGAATGCTGAGTTGCATCCAAAGAACACCATACCTACTGTGAAACATGGGGGTGGAAACATCATGCTTTGGGGCTGTTTTTCTGCAAAGGGACCAGGATGACTGGTCTTATTATACTTATTTTCCACCATAATTTGCAAATAAATTCATTAAAAATCCTACAAATGTGATTTTCTGGATTTTTTTTCTCATTTTGTCTGTCATAGTTGAAGTGTACCTATGATAAATTATAGGCCTCTCATCTTTAAGTGGGAGAACATGCACAATTGGCGGCTGACTAAATACTTTTTTGCCCCAACGATTCAGACGACAACTGGGTGAAAGTGTTGTGGTCAGATGAGACCAAAATGGAGCTCTTTGACATTAACTCAACTCGCCGTGTTTGGAGGAGGAGGAATGCTGCCGATGACCCCAAGAACACCATCCCCACCGTCAAACATGGAGGTGGAAACATTATGCTTTGGGGGTGTTTTTCTGCTAAGAGGACAGGACAACTTCACCGCATCAAAAGGATGATGGACGGGGCCATGTACCGTCAAATCTTGGGTGAGAACCTCCTTCCCTCAGCCAGGGCATTGAAAATGGGTATTCCAGCATTACAATGACCCAAAACACATGGCCAAGGCTACAAAGGAGTGGCTCAAGAAGAAGCACATTAAGGTCCTGGAGTGGCCTAGCCAGTCTCCAGACCTTAATCCCATAGAAAATCTGTGGAGGGAGCTGAAGGTTCGAGTTGGCAAACGTCAGCCTCGAAACCTTAATGACTTGGAGAAGATCTGCAAAGAGGAGTGGGACAAAATCCCTCCTGAGATGTGTGCAAACCTGGTGGCCAACTACAAGAAACATCTGACCTCTGTGATTGCCAACAAGGGTTTTGCCACCAAGTACTAAGTCATGTTTTGCAGAGGGGTCAAATACTTATTTCCCTCATTAAAATGCAAATCAATTTATAACATTTTTGACATGCATTTTTCTGGATTTTTGTTGTTGTTATTCTGTCTCTCACTGTTCAAATAAACCTACCATTAAAATTATAGACTGATCATTTCTTTGTCAGTGGGCAAATGTACAAAATCAGCAGGGGATCAAATACTTTTTTCCCCTCACTGTAAACTGGGATGTCATGTTCCTGCCTCTTTGTTAAGAGTTGTCTTTAATGCAGAGGCTTGTGTTATCACTCACTCACACACACATTGTGACAAGCAGGGTGATAGATTATGGTGTGAATGGAGCTCATTGAAAAGGCAGAGACATCAGTTTGAGTCACGCCATAGGAATGTGATGAACCTACAGAACTATTCTAATACTGGAGCATGACCGTAGTCACACACCTCCGAACAGAGGACGGTAGAGGAGTGAGATACAGATGGCTGGGTAACCAAACACCTGTCCTCCAGACAAGTGAAAATCTAAGCAGATATAGACACACACACCTGGACACCTGTCCCGCTCTCCTGTCCCCCTGACACAATGGCTGCTCTATGAGCCAGATATACACGCTCACAGTTGGCACCAACACATGCTAACATAGGAATGCTCAAGGTATATCTGACCAACCATATCTCTTCACTGTATTTCAGACACCACTGCCAGGAGGAAGGACTTTACTACAACTGTCACACAAACACAGTTAGAACAGACAGTCAGACACTTGCATCGCTCTTATTGGCTGAGGCCAGTGGTGAGCTAAGACGGTAAGGTGGATTCGGTGTCTTTTGTTTACATACTGCTGGAATTTATTTATATATTTTTTTACTGTTACCGTTAGAAACACAACAGACTACCGTTACAGATAAAGACAGACGGACAGACAGACGTACCACACTGGCAATAAACACACAGAACACGGTAATGACACACAAACATTAATTGAACACATGGGTCACCAAACAACCAGGTGACCCAAAAACACTAATAGTTATCATACATAGTCTTTATTCTCTTTTGTGTTATGTTGTCTAAATTGCAGCACAAATTAGGAGCTGTAACATTGCAACACACAGACATTTTTTTTCCCCTATCCTTTTGTCAACAAGCTATTTATCAATTATGGCACTGGAACTCTTCCCCATTATAATAGGTATGGACAGTTAGTTGGCCTACTCTGACTGACCTCAAAGACTACAGTAATGTTCCTCCATTCTGAACAGAGACTGTCTGTGTTACTAATAAGACAGGATCATGTCGGGATTCAGCCAGGAGGTTTTAATCCAATTCATGTAGCTCAGACTCCCCATCTCCTGTATACTTTAACCCAACAAGCACTCTTACTGTAGGGAGGGGTGCTTTTAGTCTTGTGTGTGTGTGTGTGTGTAAAAATCAATTTGTGAAATACAGAGTGGCCTGTTCAGTAATGGTACTTTATTCTGATTGAGGCTCCTGGCACAATGAAGGGAAATCAATGCCGAGCCATAGAGAAGCTGTGTGTTTGTTCCTTGCCATAAAACATTTTCAGAGAGGTAGTGTATTAATATGTAACATTAAAAACCTGTTTGTGATTAAAGGGATACTTCGGGATTTTGGCAGAGGCCCTTTCGCTACTTCCCCAGAGTCAGATAAACTCATAGATACCATTTTTATGTCTCTGTGTGCAGTTTGAAGGAAGTTGCTGACTAGCGCAATTGCTAACTAACATTAGCACAATGACTGGAAGTCAATGGGTATCAATGGTATAGGTGATTAGGGAAGGGGAGAGACCATGCCCCCTCAAACCTCAATACCGGAGCTGTGCAGCAAATAATGTGTATCGGTGCCAGCTTCAAATTAGTGGATTCAGCCATTTCGACTGGCAGGTTTATAAAATTGAGCACAGCCATGCAATCTCCATAGACAAACATTGGCAGTAGAATGGCATTACTGAAGAGCTCAGTGATTTTCAGCGTGGCACCGTCATAGGATGCCACCTTTCAACAAGTCAGTTCATCAAATTTCTGCCCTGCTAGAGCTGCCTCAGTCAACTCTAAGTGCTGTTATTGTGAAGTGGAAACGTCTAGGAGAAACAACGGCTCAGCCGCGAAGTGGTAGGCCACACAAGCTCACAGAACCGGACTGCCGAGTGCTGAAGAGTGTAAAAATCATCTGCCGTTGGTTGCAGCACTCACTACAGAGTTCCAAACTGCCTCCGGAAGCAATGTCAGCACAAGAACTGTTCGGCGGGAGCTTCATGAAATGGGTTTCCATGGACAAGCAGCCGCACACAAGCCTAAGATCAACATGCGTAATGCCAAGCATCGGCTGGAGTAAAGCACGCCGGCATTGGACTCCTGAGCAGTGGAAACGCGTTCTCTGGAGAGAAGAATCACGCTTCATCCTCTGGCAGTCCGACAGACAAATCTGGGTTGGCAGATGCCAGGAGAACACTACCTTCCCAAATGCATAGTGCCAACTGTAAAGTTTGGTGGAGGAGGAATAATGGTCTGGGACTGTTTTTCATGGTTCGGGCTAGGCCCCTTAGTTTCAGTGAAGGGAAATCTTAACGCTACTGCAAACAATGACATTCTAGACGATCCTGTGCTTCCAACTTTGTGGAAACAGTTTGGGGAAGGCCCTTTCCTGTTTCAGCATAACAATGCCCCCGTGCACAAAGAGGAGGGCCATACAGAAATGGTTTGTTGAGATCGATGTAGAAGAACTTGACTGGCCTGCACAGAGCCCTGACATCACCACCTTTGGGATGAATTGGAACGCAGA
The DNA here is from genome assembly GCF_036934945.1 of Oncorhynchus masou masou. Classification (NCBI taxonomy): domain Eukaryota; kingdom Metazoa; phylum Chordata; class Actinopteri; order Salmoniformes; family Salmonidae; genus Oncorhynchus; species Oncorhynchus masou. The sequence continues at coordinate 69,908,417 of NC_088242.1, read as the reverse complement.
CTGCAAGCCAGGCCTAATCGCCCAACATCAGTGCCCGACCTCTTGTGGCTGAATGGAAGCAAGCTATGTTCTACCATCTAGTGGAAAGCTTTCCCAGAAAAGTGGAGGCTGTTATAGCAGCAAAGGGGGACCAACTCCATTAATGCCCATGATTTTTGAATGAGATGTTCGTCAAGCACATGTCCACATACTGTCCTTTTGTTCATGTAGTCTATTTCTCCCTCATTGCACAGACACCTTGCACATGCAGAGTTTATAGGTTTCATAGGTTTACAGTGTAGCCTGTGGTTTTTACAGTGTACGTTATTCATATAAATTCATTGGTTTAAACTTCCTGTCTGTATATTCTGTGTAGCGTCTGTCAGTATATTACCCATATCCACAAAGCGTCTCAGAGTAGGAGTGCTGATCTAGGATCAGGTTCCTACCTGTACATATAATTATATTCATTATGATCTAAAAGGAGAAACTAATCCTAGATCATCAGCACTCCTACTCAGAGAGTCTACACAAACACAGAGGAAGACATAGAGAAGCAACACTCTATACATTCCTGCTCATAAATACAAATCATATGGACTGTCCCTCTAACCACATTGACATCAATGCAATCGAAAATCACATCAAACAGAAGGACACAGGAAATTAAATAAGAGCGAGCGAGAGAGGGACATGGAGGTAAATGTGCAGCATTTGGCTGTATGTCTGGGGCTCAGGTCAGTCTGCTGACTAATGGACATGGATGTCCTACTCCTACTGCACAGAGACATTACACAATGACGGATGTATATAGAGGACCCTAAACACACACATGTGCATTATAGGAATGTATCAGATTAGGTCCAAAAGGAAAAAGGCACCTGTAACTGCCCTACTGCCGCAGTCCTTTCAGAATACCCGAGACAAGGACACACTCCATTTCAGCATACCTGAGAGCAACTTTTCTTTGTGGGGTATTCCTGCATGCTGCAGTTGGTAATGTAGAGTATATCCTTGATAATCACTGGGGATGATGATATGGAGAACTCCCTACCAGTGTGTGTGTGTGTGTTGTGGGGGCATGATGAACAGAGAACGAGCAGGGCCAGGAGGTGGAGAGAGTGAGATAGAGTAAATAGAGAAAGGGAAGGGCAGTTCAAAGATCAGAAAACAGATGTAAAGCGTTCAGTAAATTCATTTCTAAATGACTAACACGTGTTGGGCCTTTCCCCTCATCCTCACTCACTCTCAACTGTGCAATTTACACATTCATATTCTGGATTTCTTATTAAGATGTACTGTAGCTCTCTTTCACTCAGCTCTCATCTCCTCTCTTCCACCCCTCTCCGGTAGTTGATTACTGAAAGTGAAGTTCTGAGAAATTACTCAAGACAATGATTTCCTCTCTGACCCAATAACTTACACAAACTTTTGGCATTGCAAGCAAGATTTAGTTCTGAGTTCCGAATGCATGTATACTCCAACTACTATCTGTGGAATATAATACTTTACGGCCTTCAAGATGGAATCTCTCTCCTGTACCCACTGGGCTATGCTACAGATCTGTCTAGAGATATCTGGGTTGAGTGTGGTTAGTTTGACAAAGGTAGCTAGTTATCAGTCATTAGAACCCTTGGCTATAACTGACCACAGGGACAAGTCTGATTGCATAAAAGATCAAATGTCACAGACACAAGACATAGGGTACACACACACACACACACACACCAGGAGTGTCATGTCTCTCTGGTTGACAGTGAAAGGTCAGTGTGTCAGAGAAGACTAGGGCCATGTGCTCCAGACCTGCAGAACAGAGTGATTCATCACTGCCTATCTATGCTGTACACACTGATACAATCTCATACCCAATTGTTTACTCAGACCTCAGCTATCCAACTCAAAACTAACAAAAGGCAACTAAGATGATGTAGGTAGCCCACTTCAGTGACAATGTGTATAGCCTATAAACCAATCTGTATATTATGTCAAATAGTTAAATAAATCACTCACACACATTGATTCATACGATTTCAATACGTCTAGGGAGTCTTACTTTCTCCAACAGGTTCCATAAACTCATTGGTTAAAGTCCTGAAGTTGATAATGACTGGATTGATTGGAGGTAGACAGATGGGCGAAACAACGGTCTTATTCTGAATCTCTTCTGCTTCTTTCTTCACTGTCCCGTTAGCGAAACAATATGCGCTTTTAAAGCAACAATGACTCCCGAGTTTCTGTTTCGCAATATCTCCGTTTCTATAGCCTCAAATTGAACACTTCTTATCAGGGCGGCGTTGTTTCAAGAAAATCAAACAAATCTAGATGATTAAATCGGGCACTACACGCGGCCCGATGGATAGGCTATAACCAAAGCACACACGCTGCTTTGTGTGTGCGCTCATGAAACAGACACAACTGAAACAGACAGACAAAACGAAAACATACACATACCTACCTAAAATCGATCCCGACGCTACTTCTCCAAGTCGACTAGTTAAATAATTAAAAGGGCAAAGTGGTTTTGAGCCTCATCAGTGCTTCTCCAGATCACTTCTCCGTTTAGGTGTGTCTGCGAATCTGATTTTGTGCTTCTATGAAACTGTTCAACTGCCCTACATACACATTCGGCCCATAGAACATTTAAATGAATGCCGGATGGGCGGGCCAATATGATGTCATGCTCCTCCTCTCTTTCTCTTTCTGCCCCGAGCTCTTAACGGGGTGTGGCAGGGTAGCGAGCGGCTGTGGCTGGGTCTCGGAGACGTACAGAGAGACACACGCACATAGAGATCCGATACATACATGTACCAACCGATACCCATCCACATCAACTAGCTGCAGAGGAGAGGTTCAAAAGCTACAAGTTCCTCGATGTGTACATCACTGAGGAACTGGAATGGTTGCTTCACACTGACAGAGTGGTGAAGAAGGTGCAACTGTGCCTCTTCAACCTCAGAAGGCTGAATAAATTTGTCTTGGTCCCTAAGACTCTCACAAACGTCTACAGATGCACAATCGAGAGCATTCTATCAGGCTGTATCACCCGGTGTCACAGGAAGGCCAAGAAGATCATCAAGGCCCTCAGCCGCCCGAGCCATGGCCTGTTCACCCTGCTACCACCTAGAAGGCGGAGAGAGAACAGGTGCATCAACACTGGGACAGAGAGACTGATAAAGAGCTTCTATCTCCAGGTCATGATCAGACTGTTATATAGTCATCACTAGCCGACCTCTGCCCAGTACCATGTCCTGAACCTTAGACACTGTCACTTGCCGGCTAACCTAATATAGCCAGGCATGAAAGAAAGGCCTGAAACTAGATTCTGTTCTTGATAAGAATTTTTAAAAAGGAGTGTCGCCTTTTTAACGTCCAAAAGCAGAAGTTGAGTCCCAGGCTCTCTCTCCATTTCCCCTGAAAACAGGAACTTCCGGCAACTCTGCTAAGACTACTAGCCGGCAACCACCCTGTATTCTGCACCTTAGAGACTACTGCCCTATGTACATACTCATTGAACACTGGTCACTTTAATAATGTTTACATACTGTTTTACCCACTTTATACAGTGCCTTGCAAAATTCATCCCTGTGGCATTTTTCATATTTTGTTGCTTTACAACCTGTAATTTAAATGGATGTTTATTTGGATTTCATCTAATCGACATACACAAAATAGTAGACATTTGTGAAGTGGAATGAAAAATATAACTTGTTTTAAAAAATGTAAATGTTAAAAACTGAAAAGGGGTGCGTGCATATGTATTCACATCCTTTGCTATGATGCCCCTAAATAAGATCTGGTGCAACCAATTACCTTCAGAAGTCACGTTAGTCACTTAAATAAAGTCCACCTGTGTGCAATCTAAGTGTGACATGATCTGTCACATGATCTCAGTATATATACACAGGTTCTGAAACGCCCCAGAGTCTGCAACACCACTAAGCAAGGGACACCACCAAGCAAGCAGCACCATGAAGACCAAGGATCTCTCCAAACAGGTCAGGGACAAAGTTGTGGAGAAGTACAGATCAGGGTTGGGTTACTAAAAAATATCCAAAACTTTGAACATCCCACCATTAAATCCATTATTAAAAATTGAAAGAATATGGCACCACAGCAAACCTGCCAAGAGAGGGCCGCACACCAAAAGTCACGGACCAGGCAAGGAGAGCATGAATCAGAGAGGTAACAAAGAGACCAAAGATAACCACAGAGCTGCAAAGCTCCACAGCAGAGATTGGAGTATCTGTCCATGGGACCACTTTAAGCCGTGCACTCCACAGAGCTGGGCATTACGGAAGAGTGGCCAGAAAAAAAGCCATTGCTTAATAAGAAAGAAAAAAGCAAACACATTTGGTGTTCGCCAAACGGCATGTGGGAGACTCCCCAAATATTTGGAAGAAGGTACTCTGGTCAGATGAGACTAAAATTGAACTTTGTGGCCATCAAGGAAAACGCTATGTCTGGCACAAACCCAACACCTCTCATCACCCCGAGAGCACCATCCCACAGTGAAGCACGGTGGAGGCAGCATCATGCTGTGGGGATGTTTTTCATCGGTAGGGACTGGGAAACTGGTCAGAATTGAAGGAATGATGGATGGCGCTAAATACAGGTAAATTCTTGAGGGAAACCTGTTTCAGTCTTCCAGAGATTTGAGACTGGGCCGGAGGTTCACCTTCCAGCAGGACAATAGCCTGTCTTGGAATAGCCTAGTCAAAGCCCAGACCTCAATCCAATTGAGAATCTGTGGTATGACTGAAAGATTGCTGTACACCATCGGAACCCATCCAACTTGAATGAGCCGGAGCAGCTTTGCCTTGAAGAATGGGCAAAAATCATAGTGGCTGTATGTGCCAAGCTTATAGAGACATACCCCAGGAGACTTGCAGCTGTAGTTGCTGCAAAAGGTGGCTCTACATTGACCATTGATTGGGGGGGGGGGGGGGTGAATCGTTATGCACGCTCAAGTTTTCTGTTTTTTTTTGTCTTATGTCTCGTTTGTTTCACAATAAAAAATATTTTGCAAGTGGTAGGCATGTTGTGTAAATCAAATGTGTAAATCAAATGACCCCAAAAATCTATTTCAATTCCAGGTTGTAAGGCAACAAAATAGGGAAAATGCCAAGGGGGATGAGTACTTTCGCAAGCCACTGTATGTATATATTGTATTCTAGTCATGGCTCATCCTATATAACTACTGCTGTACACACCTTTTCTAATAATATATTGTCCATACTGTCTATACACATCATTCACATACATACAATACATACAATATGTGAACCCACGTACGTGTGTCTGTGTGTGTGTGCGCGTGTGTGTGTGTGTGTGTGTGTGTGTGTGTGTGTGTGTGTGTGTGTGTGTGTGTGTGTGTGTGTGTGTGTGTGTGCGTGCGTGTGTGTGTGTACAGTACAATTGGTCAAGACAAGGGTCACCACTGACAGAGACGACACTCCCACCAGAGACCACTGTTACTGCAGCCTCCCATCATTCAGGAAACAGATGGAGACAGAGAGAGACTGAGTAACATCATAGGAATTAAACACTGCTTTTACAGTGTAAGTTCATAGTTATGAATATGATTAATCATGAGAGCAAGTAGAACTATGACTAATCATTGAGAGCAAGTATTCATTGATATTGTATTGCAAACAAGCATAGCTTCTGGCTAAAGTGTTTGCATTCTTTGCACTGTAACAGATTTGTTTGCGTGATGAGTAAGCTTACCTGAAACCTGAAGACATGCATTAGCTCCCAATACTCATGCCTAGACTTTAGCTCAGTAGGCTAAATCTATATTGTGTTGCACAGGCGACCCAGAATACAATTCAGTCAGTTCGGCCTACATACAGGAGTCTTGCCATGTAGTCATTGTTAATTCCTCACAAACCTGGTTAAAGAAAGGTTCAATAAAAAGACTTGCGTAACTTTATTTTCGGTTGTGGATTGTCATGGAAACGGGTATGTGTCGGAAAGTAAACATGCCACTGATCAAAGGCCTTATCACACACATCTGTTAACTGCTTCCGTTCAGGGGTAAGGCTCGGTGGTTAAAGGGAAGTTTGGGGAGCTTTTTTTTATGTGGTTTCAATGGTAGTTGGTTGAAATGCAATGGGTTGCACTATATAAGATGATTCTGAAGTTAACTGGTGTTTACCTATTATTTATAACTAGATATACAGTATATCAAATGGGTACTTCGTCATACTTATTAAAATCATTTATCAACATTGAAGAGTATGTTTCCAGAATGCTATATCCACACATTTGTCACATTTGGGTTTTTTCATCAGAAACGATTGCCTATGTGTACCTTCATGAGTATGTCAAATATTACTGTTTTGCGATTTTAAATGTGTATGACAATGCTATATGTCCATTGTTTAGCTGGAATGGTATGTTTGTATCTCGTATATTTTACTCTGGTATGTGGTTGTCTCACCAAGTTATCTTACAGTTTTGTTTAATCGCTTTGGTACTATTTTCACAAGTATGTGGTAGAATTTCACAACTCTTTGTACAAATCTCAAAATAGATCATCAAAAAGGCTGTACATCACACAGTAACTTTTTCAAATCAAACCATGTTGTATTTGTCAAATGCGCCGAATACAACCGCCACCTCACAGTGAAATGCTCACTTACAAGCCCTTAACCAACAATGCAGTTTTAAGAAAATCCCTAAAAAGTAAGAGATAAGAATTACAAATAACTAAAGCGCAGCAGTAAATAATAATAGTGGGGCTATATACAGGGGGTACCTGCTTGGCGGGGGGGTCAATGCAAATAGCCTGGTTAACCATTTGATTAGCTGTTCAGGAGTCAGGAGTCTTATGGCTTGGGGGTAGAAGCTGTTTAGAAGCATCTTGGACCTAGACTTGGTGCTCCCGTACCACGTGCCATGCGGTAGCAGAGAGAACATTCTATGACTAGGGTGGCTGGAGTCTTTGACAATTTTTAGGGCCTGGTTTAGAGGAAGGAAGCTTGGCACTGGTGATGTACTGGGCTGTACGTACTATCCTTTGTGCCTTGCGGTCAGAGGTCGAGCAGTTGCCATACCAGGCAGTGATGCAACCCGCCAGAACGCTCTCGATGGTGTAGCTGTAAAACCTTTTGAGGATCTGAGGACCCATGCCAAAACTTTTCAGTCTCCTGAGGGGGAATAGGTTTTGTCATGCCCTCTTCACTACTGTATTGGTGTGCTTGGACCATGCTAGTTTGTTGGTGATGTGGACGCCAAGGAACTTGAAGCTCTCAACCTGCTCCACTACAGCCCAGTCGATGAGAATGGGGGCGTGCTCGGGCCTACTTTTCCTGTAGTCCACAATCATCTTCTTTGTCTTGATCATGTTGAGGGAGAGGTTGTTGTCCTTGCACCACACGGTCAGGTCTCTGACCTCCTCCTTACAGGCTGTCTCATCGTTGTCGGTGATAAGGCCCACTGTATCACTGTTGTGTCATCAGCAAACTTAATGATGGTGTTGGAGTCATTTGTTGTAGTTGTTCACCAAACCTAATCAGTGTTTCATCTACAAATACCTTTCATAAAGTAATTGCCTTACAGTGCAATACTCACAATACTTCTCATTTGTTAAAATATACTTGACGATCACTTAATCCAACTGTGCTTAATGTTAATCACTTAACTGCTTGGTAAACCAATAGATTTTAAACTGGTTGGTCTACTATATATGGATTTTGAGAACGACAGAAATAAAATGTGTGTTTGTAAAGTATAAACATCTAAATTACATGTATGATACATGATAACCATACAAAATGACTGTAACGGTTCTCGTCTGGTGAAGGAGAAGCGGACCAAAATGCAGTGTGGTATTTTTGAGACATGTTTAATGACGACGAAAAAACACGAACAATACAAAAACAACAAACAGAACGTGAAAACCTATACAGCCTATCTGGTGACAACAAACAGAGACAGGAACAATCACCCACAAAATACTCAAAGAATATGGCTGCCTAAATATGGTTCCCAATCAGAGACAACGATACACACCTGCCTCTGATTGAGAACCACTCCAGACAGCCATAGACTTTGCTCGATAACCCCACTAAGCCACACACCCAACACCCCACAAAACCCCAAGACAAAACACACCACAATAAACCCATGTCACACCCTGGCCTGACCAAATAAATGAAGACAAACACAATATATTATGACCAGGGCGTGACAGAACCCCCCCCTAAGGTGCGGACTCCCGGACTCACAGCAAAACAATAGGGGAGGGTCCGGGTGGGCGTCTGTCCATGGTGGCGGCTCCGGCGCGGGACGTGGACCCCACTCTATCAATGTCTTAGTCCCTCCTCCTCGCGTCCTTGGAGAGTCCACCCTCGCCGCCGACCATGGCCAAGTAGTCCTCACCCAGAACCCCACTGGACTTAGGGGCAGCTCGGGACTGAGGGGAAGCTCAGCACTGATGGGAAGCTCAGCACTGATGGGAAGCTCAGCACTGATGGGAAGCTCAGCACTGATGGGAAGCCCAGCACTGAGAGGAATCTCAGGCAGGTAGTTGGATCGGTTCTGGCGGTTCTGGCAGATCCTGGATGACTGGCGGATCTGGAAGAGTCTGGCTGACTGGCGGCTCTGGCTGCTCCATGCTGACTGGCGGTTCTGGCTGCTCCATGCTGACTGGCGGCTCTGGCTGCTCCATGCTGACTGGCGGCTCTGGCTGCTCCATGCTGACTGGCGGCTCTGGCGGCTTCTTGCAGACTGGCAGCTCTGGCTGCTCCATGCAGACTGGCAGCACTGGCAGCTCCTTGCAGACTGGCAGCTCCTTGCAGACTGGCAGCTCCTTGCAGACTGGCAGCTCTGGCTGCTCCATGCAGACTGACAGCTCTGGCTTCCTTGCAGACTGACGGCTCTGGCTGCTCCATGCAGGCTGGCAGCTCTGGCTGCTCCATGCAGGCAGGCAGCTCTGGCTGCTCCATGCAGGCAGGCAGCTCTGGCTGCTCCATGCAGGCAGGCAGCTCTGGCTGCTCCATGCAGGCTGGCAGCTCTGGCCGCGCTAAACAGTCAGGAGACTCCAGCAGCGCTGTAGAGGCGGAAGGCTCTGGCAGCGCTGAACAGGCGGGAGACTCCAGCAGCGCAGGAGAGGAGGAAGGCTCTGGCTGCGCTGAACAGGCGGGAGACTCTGGCAGCGCTGTAGAGGAGAAAGGCTCCGGCAGCGCTGAACAGGCGGGAGACTCCGGCAGCACAGGAGAGGAGAAAGGCTCCGGCAGCGCTGAATAGGCGGGAGACTCCGGCAGCGCAGGAGAGTAGGAAGGCTCCGGCAGCGCTGGAGAGGCGAGGCGCACTGTAGGCCTGATGCGTGGTGCTGGCACTGGTGGTACTGGGCCGAGGGTGCCTGGTGCGGGGAGCTGCCACCGGAGGGCTGGTGTGTGGAGGTGGCACAGGATGGGCTAGACCGTGAAGGCGTACTGGAGATCTTGAGAGCAGTGCTGGCACAGGACGTGCAAGTCTAGGGATGTGTACAGGAGGCCTGGTGCGTGAGGCTGGCACCAACTTCACCAGCCGACTAACACGCACCTCAGGACGAGTATGGAGCGCTGACCCAGGTGCCATCAAATCCCCGACACGCTCCGTCGGGCGAATTCCATGCAAAAAGCACCAACACAGCAACTCCCTCATTTCTCTCTCCTCCAATTTCCCCATTAACTCCTTCACAGTCTCTGCTTCGCTCACCTCCAACACCGGCTCGGGTTCTGGTCTCCTCCTTGGCTCCTCACGATAAACAGGGAGAGTTGGCTCAGGTCTGACTCCTGACTCTGCCACACTCTCCCTGAGCCCCCCCCCCAATAAATTTTTGGGGCTGACTCTCGGGCTTCCTTCTGCGCCGCCGTGCTTGCTTCGCCAACCTCATTCTCTCGTAACCTTCCGCACACTGCTCCATCGGATCCCAGGCGGGCTCCGGCACTATCCCTGGGTCGACCGCCCACCTGTCTATCTCCTCCCAAGTTGTGTCGTCCAGATTTTGTTGCTCCTGCTGCCGCTGTTGCCTCTCCTGCGGCTCCTGCCTGTTGACACGCCGCTTGGTCCTGTTGTGGTGGGTGATTCTGTAACGGTTCTCATCTGGTGAAGGAGAAGTGGACCAAAATGCAGCGTGGTATTTTTGGGACATGTTTAATGACGACGAAAAAACACGAACAATACAAAAACAACAAACGGACCGTGAAAACCTATACAGCACAGCCTATCTGGTGACAACAAACACAGAGACAGGAACAATCACCCACAAAATACCAAAAGAATATGGCTGCCTAAATATGGTTCCCAATCAGAGACAATGATACACACCTGCCTCTGATTGAGAACCACTCCAGACAGCCATAGACTTTGCTAGATAACCCCACTAAGCCACACACCCAACACCCCACAAAACCCCAAGACAAAACACACCACAATAAACCCATGTCACACCCTGGCCTGACCAAATAAATGAAGACAAACACAATATATTACGACCAGGGCGTGACAATGACTACTTGTTATTGCTAATTGATTTCACATAGTGGTAAGCTCAATTGGTCACCATATAAAAGATGGTATGTGAACACTTGCAATTTCTTTCAACATGGTGCAGGATACACAGCAAGGGATAGGAAAAAAATCAAAGAGCTCCTATACAAGGGCTCGTCAGAGAGGTGGGCATGGGCCCCATCAAAGAGGTCAAAGAGGCGGGCATGGGCTCCGTCAGAGGTCAAAGAGGTGGGCATAGGCTCCGTCAAAGAGGTGGACATCAGAGAGAGGGAGGCAGATGGCAGGGAACTGTTGTGTCTAAGGAAGTCCTGCCCATCGTCGTTGACCATGTGGTAAAAAGAGGCCTTACCCTGGCAGAGGTTGCCTGATTAGTTTACCCCAGTCTGAAAATATCAACTGTCTTCGATCATGAGAACATTTCATCAAGAAAACCGTTAAGTCTATGGGACATGCACTATGCTTTACCATTACATTTACAGTAAATTACATGTTATAGATTCTTACAGTATGATCTATTGACAGTATACTGTCCTCTACCCTCAGAATTGTCAGAAGACCATGTGGTGGTAGCTGTGGCCGTGTTTTTAGAGGGTGATGGTGCTTGATGCTGCTGTGAACCATAACAAGTGTATCTTTATTGGTGAATCGGGCTTCAACCTGGGTGGAACCACATTGGCCAACGGGTGACCATCCAAGTGCCGAGACAATGTGGGGGAAAAATCTCCATGTAACCAGCTATCTCTAAAGACGGTGTAGTAGGACGTAAGCCATTACTTGGATCCTACATCGATGCATATCTCATTGTGGTTCTCAGTAAAATTGAGCAGGCCTGTCAAGGTGAAGGGGTCACAGACACTATATGACCAAAAGTATGGACACCAGCTCATTGAACATCTCATTCCAAAATCATGGGTATTAATATGGAGTTGGTCCCCCCTTGGCTGCAATAACAGCCTCCACTCTTCTGGGAAGGCTTTCGTTTAGATGTTGGGACACTGCTGACTCTTCTGGGAAGGCTTTCGTTTAGATGTTGGGACACTGCTGCGGGGACTTGCTTCCAGACAGCCACAAGAGCATTAGTGAGGTAGGGCAATTAGGACTGGCTCACAGTCGTTGTTCCAATTCATCCCAAAGGTGTTGGATGGGGTTGAGGTAGCGTTCTCCTGGCATCCGCCAAACCCAGATTCCTCCATCGGACTGCCAGAAGGTGAAGAGTGATTCATCACTCCAGAGTACGCATTTCCACTCGTCCAGAGTCCAATGGCGGTGAGCTTTACACCATTCCAGCCAGTGTTCTTAGGCTTTTGTGAGGTTGCTCAGCCATGGAAACACACTTCATGAAGCTCCCGACGAACAGTATTTGTGCTGACGTTACTTGCAGAGGCAGTTTGGAACTGAGGACAGACTATTTTTACGTGCTACACGCTTCAGCACTCGGTAGTCCTGTTCTGTGAGCTTGTGTAGCCTACCACTTCGAGGCTGATGCGTTGTTGCTCCTAGACGTTTGCACTTTACAATAACAGCACTTACAGTCGACCAGGCAGCTCTAGCAGTGGCATCCTATGACAGTGCCATGTTGAAAGTCACTGAGCTCTCCAATAAGGCCATTCTACTGCCAATTTTTATGGAGATTGCATGACCGTGTGCTCAATTTTATATACCCATCAGCAATGGGTGTGGCTGACCGAGCCTAATCCACAAATTTGAAGGGGTGTCCACATACTTTATATATCTAGTGTATGTCATTGCGTGACAATGTCAGGTTCCACATGCAGAGGTGTTTCAGACATGGTTTCGGGGGCCATCCCCGATTTGTGACCCTATACCTGCCCCCATTCTCTCCTTTCCTCAACCCTATTGAGGATTTTTTTCAGCATGGAGGTGGAAGGTGTACGATCACCATCTCCATAAGCATGCCACCCTCCTTCTGGCCATGGATGAGGCATAATATGACATCAATGCAGACCAATGTCAAGCTTGGATTCGTCATTCCCAAAGGTTTTTCCTGTGGTGCATGATCAATGAGGGCATTCACTGTGATGTGGATGAAGAAACACAAACAATGGACATTAGACCGGTGGAAATCTGTCCTAGAGGGTCTTTTCCCCTCGATCCATCAAACACATTTGGTGTGCCATCGTAGTGGTCTCTGACTTGGGGTCAGACTCGCTCAGGTGGAACACACTTAAACGTGCACCTTTTTTCAACGCTGATTTGATTGTCATTGAGTAAACAAAGAAGTGTCACAGAATTTAAAAGTAATCCTCAAAGCAATCATCTAGTTTTCGACCTAACCTGAAAGGCTGCTTAGCAAGGAAGAAGCCACTGCTCCAAAACCTTCATAAAAAAGCCAGACTACGGTTTGCAACTGCACATGGGGACAAAGATTGTACTTTTTGGAGAAATGTCCTCTGGTCTGATGAAACAAAAATAGAACTGTTTGGCCATAATGACCATCTTTATGTTTGAAGGAAAAAGGGGGAGGCTTGCAAGCCGAAGAACACCATCCCAACCATGAATTACAGGGGTGGCAGCATCATGTTGTGGGGGTGCTTTGCTGCAGGAGGGACTGGTACACTTCACAAAATAGATGGCATCATGAGAGGAAAATGATATGGATATATTGAAGCAACATCTCAAGACATCAGTCAGGAAGTTAAAGCTTGGTCGCAAATGGGTCTTCCAAATGGACAATGACCCCAAGCATACTTCCAAAGTTGTGGCAAAATGGCTTAAGAACAACAAAGTCAAGGTATTGGAGTGGCCATCACAAATCCCTGACCTCAATCCCATAGAACATTTGTGAGCAGAACTGAATATGTGTGTGCGAGAAAAAGTCCTACAACCTGACTCAGTTACACCAGCTCTGTCAGGAGGAATGGGACAAAATACACCCAACTTATTGTGGGAAGCTTATGGAAGGCTACCCAAATTGTTTGACCCAAGTTAAAAAATTTAAAGGCAATGCTACCAAATACTAATTGAGTGTATGTAAACTTCTGACCAACAGGGAACGTGATGAGAGAAATAAAAGCTGAAATAAATCATTCTCTCTGCTATTATTCTGACATTTCACATTCTTAAAATAAAGTAGTGATCCTAACTGACCTAAATCAGGGAATTGTTTCTCGGATTAAATGTCAGGAATTGTGAAAAACGGATATTAAATGTATTTGGCTAAGGTGTATGTAAACTTCTGACTTCAACTGTATTTGCATGAAAGATTGTAGCAGGATGTGTTCATTGATCACACCTTCGATTACACATTGTTTAATCTACTGCAAGTGACAGTACTGTAGCATATTACTTTCAGCACTTGTAAGGGGGATTTGAAACACATATCTTGGATTGTTTGCTATTGGATTAACTGGTAGTTAAAATGACTCAATTGAAAGATATCATGATGTTGTGTTTTGGTGATTAAACTAATGTACTTATTATATTTCACAATAAACTTATATTTTGAATCAATGGCTGTGTGGTAAGAGATGGTTTCAATCAAAATGAATGGAAAATTACGGATTTTGAATGAAAGACTGGCTGTGTTACAAGTGTGACCAGTTTGGAGTATTGTACTTGTGAAAATGAACCCCATACTTGTGAAAATAGTACCAAAGTGATCAAAAACTGTATGATGAATGCACTTACTGTAAGTCTCTCTGGATAAGAGCATCTGCTAAAGGACTAAAATGTCAAATGTAAATGTTTTACATACAGATTGCGTACTACTGTATGAAATTATTTTAGTCAACGTTTTCTAATATTGATGTCACAAATGTATAATTTGTACATTTCTTTATCAACATTTTAGTTTTTTACATTTGACTGTGTAAAATCTAGCAGTACTACTTATTTCTCTGAGAGTGAGGTGAAATTATAGCATTTTGCAACAAAGAGTATTTGTCTTTGAAATGACATCATTCAGTAATAGGCTAGATTTTAAACAAATACATGTCTGTCATTGAACAATCCCATGACATGATTAGATAAAGAATAAACACAATCATCTCTTTCATAATTCATTTCAGAATATGTATATAGCGTTTTGGAATTAAACTCTTCAATTGGTAACTCTGCAAAACGTTGTTGATACCATTGCCCATACAATCAAGCCATTTAAGTATCCATGGTGACAGTTATTTAAGTAGTAGCCTCTCCTGACCTTTACAGTAATGTCTACTGTAAGGATGCAGAATAGTGAATGTGTCTGATGTATTTGTTCCTGGCTGTAAATACTGTTCCATTCTCACTGGGGTAATCTACTGTTGCCTGGCAGGCTGTGTTTCCACTGTGTGTCTTGGCCCCTTCTCTATGTCAGTGGGGGCTGCTGAGGGGAGGACGGCTCACAATAATGGCTGGAATGGAGTAAATGGAATGGTATCATAAACATATTAATGACATGTTTTCCATGTGGTGTATATCCCTCCACTGACTCCATTCCAGCCACGATTTCAGCTCGACCTGTTGCTCCTCAGTCAAGAGGCTTTTCTTTAAACAGCAAATGGTGCTTATCTTAAACCACGGTAACGGGGTTGTCATCCTGTGAGTGAAAGTTACTCTCCCTGCTCCTCTCAGAATATAGTACTGTTCAGTTGATAGAAGGTCAAAACCATATGGTTGTCATGACATTTTGGTTTTGGTCCTTAATATGACGTTATTAGCAAGTGAAGTGAAAACGTTGCACACAATACCCCATAATGTCAAAGTGAAACTATGTTTTTCAAAATATTTAAACATTTATTAAAAATAAAAGGCAAAAATGTATTGTGTCAATAAGTATTCAACCCCTTTGTAATAACAAGCCTAAATAAGTTCAGGAGTAAAAATGTGCTGAACAAGTCACATAATACGCTGTATGGACTCACTCTGTGTGTCATAATAATGTTTAACACAATGTTTAAATGACTACTTAGTCTATGTACCACACACATACAATTATCTGTAGCAGTGAATTTCAAAGAGATTCAACCACAAAGACCCGGGAGGTTTTATAATGTCTCGCAAAGAAGGGCACCTATTGGTAGATGGTTAAAAATAAATCAGACATTGAATATCCCTTTGAGCATGGTGAAGTTATTAATTACACTTTGGATGTTGTATCAATACACCCAGTCACTACAAAGATACAGGCGTCCTTCCTAAATCAGTTGCCAGAGAGGAAGGAAACCGAGGCCAACGGAAACCGAGGCCAATGGTGAGGCCAATGGTGACTTTAAAACAGTTACAGAGTTTAATGGCTGTTATGGGAGAAAAATGAGGATGGATCAACAACAATGTAGTTACTTCACAATACTAACCTAATTGACAGAGTGAAAAGTAGGAAGCCTGTACAGAATAACATTATTCCAATTTGTAAGTCGCTCTGGATAAGAGCGTCTGCTAAATGACTTAAATGTAAATGTAATTATTCCAAAACATCCATCCTGTTTGCAACACGGCACTAAAGTAATACAGACAAAAAAATATGCGAAAGCAATTCACTTTTTGTCCTGAATACAAAGTTTTATGTTTGGGGCAAATCCAATGCAACACATTACTGAGTACCACTCTCAATATTTTCAAGAATAGTGGTGTCTGGATCATGTTATAAATATGCTTGTAAATGTTTTTACAATCACTTTGGCACTAACCCTCTAGACACAAAAGTCACAACCAATGAGTAAAATGCTAATTTTTCAAAACTCTAACACTTTTTCCAATTGCTTGGATCCAATACACATAAAGCTATTTGTTCATTGAACTAAAATCACCTGTTCAAAATGACACAAAAACATCAAAGTATTGCATTACAAAAATGTAAACGTAACATGTTTCATGAGCTGAAACAAATGATTCCAGAAATGTTCCATAGGGATGGTGGCAGGTTACCTCCAGACGTTACGCCAGATGTACTGTGGAACATGAACCAATTGGACTACATTATCTATGGATGTAATATTTCATCATCATTCTTTATCAGACACTGTTTCTATGGTCCCATGTACCACTTTTCCAGGCCATGTTTTCAGATTTGACATTACTGTACACTCACCGGCCACTTTATTAAGTACACCTATCTAGTACTGGGTAGGACCCCCTTTTGCCTCCACAACAGACTGAATTATTCACGGTGTTGTACGTTAAGAGATGCCCTTCTGCACACCACTGATTTACTCTCTACTCTATATACTCTCTTCTCTATATATACTCTATATATTGAGTTGCAGGCAGCCACATGATTCGCTGTTCGAATGTAACAGTCCTTGATGAGCTAAATCAGGTCTGTAGAGCTGATGGCGTGACCTATGTCATTGTGTGGGATAATGTTAGGTTCCACCATGCGCAAATGGTGCAAGCATGGTTTCAGGCCCATCCACAATTGACCACCCTGTGCTTATCCCATACTCTCCTTTCCTTAACCCAATTGAGGAATTTTTCTCCACATGGAGGTGGGAGGTATATGATAGGAGACCTCACAAACAAGCCACCCTTCTCCAGGCCATGGATGGATGACGCATGCAATGACATCACGGCAGACCAGTGTCAGGCCTGGATTCGCCATGCCCAAAGATTCTTCCCAAGATGTTTGGCTAATGAAAACATCCATTGTGATGTGGATGAGAACCTGTGGCCAAATCCACAAGACAGGGTTGATGGAAATATAGAAGTGCAGTAATCAATCTTTTGTTTTGCTTTTTACAGTAAGCCAGGTGAGGAACACTGCAGTGATGTGTTACAGTAAGCCAGGTGAGGAACACTGCAGTGATGTTTTACAGTAAGCCAGGTGAGGAACACTGCAGTGATGTTTTACAGTAAGCCAGGTGAGGAACACTGCAGTGATGTTTTACAGTAAGCCAGGTGAGGAACACTGCAGTGAAGTTTTACAGTAAGCCAGGTGAGGAACACTGCAGTGATGATTTACAGTAAGCCAGGTGAGGAACACTGCAGTTGAACTTTAACTGTTTTTTCTTTTTTTGTTGCTAATTATTTTTGCTTTGATTCAAAGAAACATATGTTGTGATTTTATTGTATTTCATCAATAAATTTCATATTTTGTTCAATGATTCCACTGTGTCTGTAGTATTCTCTCTACTAGTCATTTTATAGTGTATTATTTACATATAGTAGCATAAGGAAACATGTATAACATATTTTATACTACAATATTTAATGATTGTACGAACAACTACACAGTGAAACTATCGGTATCTTGTGTGTGGGTGATCTAAATGAATGGTCCTATGGTATTTCATGATAAATTAGTTATTTGAACCAATGATTCTGCAAGTGCAAGGTTTTTTAACAATATGAATGCACAATGCAATGTTTTGAACATTGGACAGCCTGTGTTACAAGTGATGACCATTTTGAGTTTTGTATCTAGAGTTTTGAAAAAGGACCACAAGGTTCTGAAATTAGTGCCAAAGTGATTGTTAAAAACTGTAATAAACAGAGTAGCAGCAGTGTATGTCAAGAGCGTGAACGAGTTTGAATGTGTGTGTGTGTGTGTGTGTGTGTGTGTGTGTGTGTGTGTGCGTGTGCGTGTGCGTGTGCGTGTGTGTGTGTGTGTGTGTGTGTGTGTGTGTGTGTGTGTGTGTGTGTGTGAGTGTGTGTGTGTGAGTGTGTTGGTAGAGTCCAGTGAGTGTGCATAGAGCCAGTGCAAGATAGTCAAAATCAAATTCAATCCAATTTTATTTGTCACATGCACAGAATACAACACGTGTAGACCTTACCTTGAAATGCTTACATATGAGCCCCTAACCAACAATGCAGAGTTTTAAAATAGTAAGACAAATTTGCTAAAGAAATTAAAGGAAAACAGTAACACAATAATAATATAACAACAATGTTATACACTCAACATCTATTCTACATTGGTTCAATGTCATTTTAGTGAAATGACGTGGAAGCAGTGCTGATTCAAACATTGTGTGTCCAGTGGGTTGTATGACGTTCAGCCAATGTCGATAGATAAATAGTAAATAATGGTACATAATGGTACATGCAGGGAACACAAATAAAGTCCTTCTGTGTGTGACCTAGTTGTGAAGGACTTTAGGCCTGTTCTACAGACAGATGTTATCTGGATCTGTGGGAGGATTGGACCCAATGACTGTAACTCAGAGCCCGAGGTTTACTCATTACCAAGATAGTCAACTACAATAATGCACAATGTTCTATACTATTAAAAATAACTATTTTAGAGTTTCACCACAATCTCTCTCTCTCTGTGTTTGTGTGTGTGTGCGTGTGTATGTGTCCATGCGTGTGTATGTGTCCATGCGTGTGATTGTGTCCATGCGTGTGAATGTGTCCATGCGTGTGAATGTGTCCATGCGTGTGTATGTGTCCATGCGTGTGAATGTGTCCATGCATGTGAACGTGTCCATGCATGTGTATGTGTCCATGCGTGTGAATGTGTCCATGCGTGTGAATGTGTCCATGCGTGTGAATGTGTCCATGCGTGTGAATGTGTCCATGCGTGTGTATGTGTCCATGCGTGTGTATGTGTCCATGCGTGTGAATGTGTCCATGCGTGTGAATGTGTCCATGCGTATGTATGTGTCCATGCGTGTGTATGTGTCCATGCGTGTGAATGTGTCCATGCGTGTGTATGTGTCCATGCGTGTGTATGTGTCCATGCGTGTGTATGTGTCCATGCGTGTGAATGTGTCCATGCGTGTGAATGTGTCCATGCGTGTGAATGTGTCCATGCGTGTGTATGTGTCCATGCGTGTGAATGTGTCCATGCGTGTGAATGTGTCCATGCGTGTGAATGTGTCCATGCGTGTGAATGTGTCCATGCGTGTGTATGTGTCCATGCGTGTGTATGTGTCCATGCGTGTGTATGTGTCCATGCGTGTGAATGTGTCCATGCGTGTGAATGTGTCCATGCGTGTGTATGTGTCCATGCGTGTGTATGTGTCCATGCGTGTGTATGTGTCCATGCGTGTGAATGTGTCCATGCGTGTGAATGTGTCCATGCGTGTGAATGTGTCCATGCGTGTGTATGTGTCCATGCGTGTGAATGTGTCCATGCGTGTGAATGTGTCCATGCGTGTGTATGTGTCCATGCGTGTGTAATGTGTCCATGCGTGTGAATGTGTCCATGCGTGTGAATGTGTCCATGCGTGTGTATGTGTCCATGCGTGTGTATGTGTCCATGCGTGTGTATGTGTCCATGCGTGTGAATGTGTCCATGCGTGTGAATGTGTCCATGCGTGTGAATGTGTCCATGCGTGTGTATGTGTCCATGCGTGTGTATGTGTCCATGCGTGTGAATGTGTCCATGCGTGTGTATGTGTCCATGCGTGTGTATGTGTCCATGCGTGTGAATGTGTCCATGCGTGTGTATGTGTCCATGCGTGTGTATGTGTCCATGCGTGTGAATGTGTCCATGCGTGTGAATGTGTCCATGCGTGTGAATGTGTCCATGCGTGTGTATGTGTCTGTGACTGAGGTCATACAGATTTAGACCCTGCCAAAGTAATCAATAGGAATAAATCCTCTTTTAACCTTGTAAATGCCACAGAGACCTACTGCATACACAGTTTGGGAAAGCAGTACATAGCTCTTCCTGCTGACTGAGCACAGTCATTGCCATTGGATTAGTATTACTAGAAGTGATGTTCCCAGATCTGTTATGGTTGGAATGGCCACCATATTAGGGAACGTTCAGAATTGAATATAGCTTTATTAACAAACAACTCAACTGACATTGGAATATCCAATCCTTTTTGCATGTTCCTTCCATAACCTGTTTTACTGTTGTTGTGGGGTAAGCTCTGTCTT